>NW_004797740.1:526420-533407 GCF_000002075.1 Aplysia californica
CAGTGGCACCGCCCCGGGGAGGTCCAGCTTACATTACATGTTCAGCACCAGCTGAACTATACGTAAACTCAAATTGAATATATATCTGCCGGATTAGAATGTCAATATTTCTTCTTTGTGTTTCCCTGCTAGATCTTGGAGGTAGTTGACTGCTGGTTCTTCAACCTGCAGTGCAACTGATTTTTATCATGTAGAGGTCCATTTTTTTGGACTTCATAGGGCCCCTTGCCTTCAGGCTCCCAAATTCCTGATTTTAAAGGAATCCTTTGTTTTTAAACTGACGAAAAGGTGTCAATGAGTCAATGACCCTGTAGATGAACAGTTTTCAAACACTATGGCAATAATCAATAAGTCCTCACATCGCCTCACACCTGCCATGAAGACTTGTATGTGAATTCTCTCAATAGAAAAGTCTTATGGGTTACAACCAGCCTTTAGGTCAATAGGCTGATATCTGATAGCCAGATATTTTGCCAGCAGGCCAAGCTGTTTCTTTGAAACATCTCCAGGTGACCTTAAAATTTAATTCCTAAAATTTGAAATATCAGACAAAACCTTAAAATAATAGCATTTGATTTTCATAACCCGTGCAACAAAATTAATCGCATGAGAAGCATTTGCTGCCGAATTATGAAGATGTTTATTATTTTAATTGTACAATCTTCTCCATCCCTCAATGCTTTGTACGTCATCCTTTTGTGTTCGCTTGCACTTGCACAACACCACTCCACTGTAGATCCATTCGTATTCTTTGTTTTTATCTGAAGATCTGTATTTTTGTGTTTGCTCCTTTATATTACTGGATGTACCCCTTCTTTCCAAGTTCAGCCTTTTTTATTGGGTTCTATTAAACTGTGTTTTATTGGGCAAGTGTTTTATGGCGCCTGCAACTGTATATGATCATATGAGCGCGCAGGTCACATTAAACATTTATTCAGTAAGTAGGAAATTTTGAATTTTGCCCGGATGGTGGCTGAAGCCTACTCTTATCGATTTTGGACCCCCAAGGAGTCTTTAACGTGCACAGTTTGCTCACGGGACCTCCGAGATTTTTCACCTTTGTCTGAGAAGGCCATGTTTAGATCTTTCCTACCATAAGATCAGGGGTGTGGCTGAAAGACAGCAGTAAGAAGGAGCCAAGGAGTAACAGTAGAAAAGCTGCAGAAAGAGTCAGGAGCCCAGAGGAGGGGGCAAAGGAGAGGAGGGGGTGAGGGCAGAAAGTGGAGACGAAAGCAGACGACAGGACATTGCTAGAGAGCAGGAAAGCAGGTGAAAAGAGATAATTTTTTTAGAGAAGAAAAATTTCTCTCGCTATCCGGATTCAAACCCAGGAACAATTGAATGAGAGGTCAACACCTTAACCTCGAGGCCATGGGAGCCCTCTTAAATTGTGTGCTTACTGTCTACTATTGAAATGGTCCTGAGGACTCACTGAGTGGTAGGGTAAAAAAAAACCCAACTGAATGTCTACACATGATGCAACCTGAAATCTAACAGCAAGACAATGGTGGGGAAGTGGGACGGAAAGGGGGGTGGGGGTGGGGCAACTTGGAAACAAATGCTAAATACAGTATATAGAATCTAGGCCTAACTCGCAAAGACATCTGTGTAGGAGGGAGATCATCAAGCAGCCATGATTGGATGGTGTGTGTTTGTACGTACATCTGGCAGCCAGATTGCCGGTGGTATAGTGAACAAATTTATGTAAGTTTAATGAGGCCTGTACAACTCAGACTGTTGGATGGCAGTATAAAGACGCAAATACTACGTTTATATTAGGCGTTCATTTGTGTACATATGTGACAAATGGCTGACAAAACCTGGCAGTAAGTAGCGGAGCTGGTGGCACTACGCACAGGGTTTGACTGTACTTTTAACTTTCTTTAGAAAGTTATTATAAATCTTTTTTGTCCACGAATTTTTTAAATCTCTATTTTCAGTTTTGGAAAACATTTCTAAATGTGACAGAAAATAACACAAAAAATCAATTATTGTGACACAAAATATGAAGATCTAGATCTAAAAATATATTTTACTTGTTTGTTATGATACAGTCTCGCATAGTTCTCAGACATCCTAAGATCTAGAAATTTCAAAATCTAGTAGTTATACAATATAGTAGGTTACAGTGGAACTCGTATTAACGAACTTGGAGTCAACGAAAGAAGTTGTATTCCCCCTTTTTTCTAATTCATAAAAATCACTAAAATAATTCGGATTCAACGAACACACAAATGGGCAAGCTCAGATTCAACGAAGTTACTTGCAGGGTGAACAGCCCCCCGCAGACGTGGTTTTGTTAATTTTTCTCCCACAATGAACCTTTTTTATTCCTGGAAACCATCCATGGCACCTGCATCGTGAACCATAATTGGCCCAGCCTATTATGCGACCAATCAGTGGCCTTCTTTCACACCAACACACGCGTTGTTAGTTCGCACACTTGTCTTATTAGCACGCATCGGGGTTGGATGGGTGGCCAGCATATATGTGACGTGTGACAGTGTATGCGTGAGCGGTCTGGGCATGGAACGTCAGTAGTAGAAGTACAAATGCATCGGTTATTTTTTTTCCCTTGCTACTGATCAATATTACATACAATGATAAGCTAGTCTTGACATAGATCTATCTTAATTTGCGTGCTGGACTGTGGAACCAAACGTTATCGTATGCTAGGCTGTGCAGTACACAGCAACCTAACTTGTTCTGCAAACAGCAAATTATAGGCCTAGGTGATAGAAGACCCAGGCATGCACTTGAACAAGTCGACCCTTTTGTACAGTGTGTGCTTGGTAGGAGTTAGTCAATTCTCTTGCATTTTTTTAATATGGCATCAAGGAAATGAACAGGCCTCTCATTTGAAACCATTTTGCACAGTGTGTGCTTGGTAGAGTTCTGTCAATTTTCCAGCATTTCTTCGATATGGCATCAAGGAAATGAAAATGCCTCTCATTTGAAGCCAAACTGCTTTTGATTGAGAAAGTTGAATGCATTATACATTACTTACTCAGTGTCTGTATCTACACAAAAACTTAATGTTTGCTATATTGAACGAAATGGAACGTCAGGCCCGACAGCTTCATTGAATCAGAGTTCCACTGTACAAAAGCAAAAGTAGTTTTATATTAAACTTTTGTATTTCAGAAATCTTTAATTTCTGGTCAGGAAAATGATTCAGCTTAAGTTTTGAACAAAATCATAATATTATATTTAGATCATTGTCTTGAAAAAAAAAAGAAGCAAAACCCCTATCCTATCTTTGGAATCGGGGACAAGCCGATACCCTGTTTAGGTTTGGGACCAGGTCTTTTTGTTTGTAAGTGTTTTACGGTGCTCGCAACTGCATAAGGTCATATGAGCGCGCGGGACACACCTAATACTTTTAGTTGGTAGGAAATTTTGAATTTTGCCTGGGTGGCGGCCGAAGCCTACTCTTATCGATTTTAGACCACCAAGGGATCTTTAACATGCGCAACTTGCACATGGGCCCTCCGAGATTTTTCGCCCTTGTCCGAGAAGGCTAGGTGTAGATCTTTCCTACCAGAAGATCAGGGGTGTGGCAGTAAGACAGCTGTAAGAAGGAGTCAGGGAGTAGCAGTAGAAAGGCTGCAGAAAGAGTCAGGAGCCCAGAGGAGGGGGCAAAGGAGGTGAGGGGGTGGGGGCAGAAAGAGGAGACGAAAGCAGACGAAAGAATATTGCTAGAGAGCAGGAAGGGAGGTGAAAGGAGACAATTTTAGAGATGAAAATTTTTCGGTCGCTACCCGGATTCCAACGCGGGACCTTTGAATGGGACCAGGTCTCTCCAATTCTTCCTCTGGTCAAACAAATCTAAAGCTGCTGTATTTCTTTTTATTTACTTGAGACTATCACAGTCCACTAACCACTGGAATTATGTTCACAAAAGGAAAGCCATTACACAGTATATTTTCAATTCGAAATACAATTTATTGTTGTATCAGAAAAACCACAACACAACCAACTATCCAGATGATAGAAGCTCACAGTCAGGTGAACGAACATTACAGAACTGAAAATAATAAATGGAGCTACTTGCAGTGAAACAGAAGGCAGCTATATATATATATCCCAAAACATTCATCTCTACCCAGACTCATATTTTTGCGTGTGGCCCTATATATTATTATATAGGTCCTAATTAAAGTACAAACAGGAACCCGCAGCAACAAAACTAGCATATTGTACAAAATATAAAACCTACGCATATATATATTATATATATATATATATATATATATATATATATATATATATATATATATATATATATATATGGTCATTCATTCACCACAGATAGTTTTACGGCACTTGAAACACAATTAGGCCATATAAGTGTCGAAGATTAGAGGTGAAGTGAGAGAGTAACATACACAAAAAAGGAGGAAAGATAAGGACGATTGATGATTCATAGGAAAGAAGGAGCAAAACACACCAAATCATCTGCCAACCACCCGCAAAGGGTTGTCATAACAATAGATCAAAGTGTTAAAATGAAAGCAGATTATGAGAAAAGAAACACCTATTAAACAGTAATTAAAAAATCTGAAGGCAACAATATTACCATGCTTTAAAAGAGACCAGAGTCTGATTATAGTTATCATGAATCCAAGAACAAACTAAACAGTAACATCAGCTACCTGGATTTCAATTTTACAAGTGCATTCACTGTCCGTCTTACAAGAGTGAATGATTGGTGGTTTTATTAATCCCACAACATACAACGCTGACATTGCTTTATTAATTTAAATTCTAAAAAGAAACATTTCCACTGAACCCCTGAAAAACAACGAATGATTAAAAGTATTATATGAAAATCCCAGGATGTAAAAGACAGAAGAAAACAGACATTTTATCAAACGAAAACTTACAGTACAAATAAAGACAAAGCATTTGTTCAAACACTTAATTAAAAAGCTCTTAACAGGACTTACCACAGAGTGAAGAATTGTGCAATAACGTTGTATAAATCAAAACATGATTCCTAGGGAAGCAGATTTCCACATGTCATGAAGTTACTTGACTACAAACATACACACCACTGTCTATTGGTCCGCAAATACAAAGGTACGTTATCAACAAGTGCTTCAAACTGTGCAACCTAGGAGCTAAAAAATTCTACAAGCACAACTGCACGGATTAACAGTGATGTGTTGTATAAAGGTTTTGTAATGTAAAACTAAAGACATTTTTCTTGTTGAGAGAAAAACACTATGGGATCAATATCACAAAATAATATGCATGAAAGTTTCTTTTAGATAAGAACAAGTTTTAAAAAGAAACATATTGTCAGCAGGCATAAAAATATGGATTCAACAGCCAGTCCGAAAGTTATGACCATGCGGAATGATGTGCTTGCAATGGATGGATATATTGAAACAATGTGAAAAATTAGGACTCGACGTGAAAAATCAGCAAATCCAGTCACACAGAGCAGACAGGCAAACCCACTGTCATATACGGAGTTTAAACAGCAAAATGAGGAGCAGAATTGATTTTTTTCCTCCCATTTGGAAAGGCAATATTTTCTTCAAAATATTCAGCTAGGACATAGGCTACTTGTAGATATTCACACTTATCTATTGCAATCAACAGAAAAAAAAGTACCATACACCTTGTATGTAACAAAACATTTAAGCTCCTCCTATAACCTACCTAGTCTGTAGATTCTTAGGACTTCTGAGGAACAGACTTGTCCTCTTAACTCATTATCTCCGGCAAGCCACTTTCAACGGCTTGCGGTTGGAACCACTGTGCCAGTGAGCCGCTGGGCTCGGGCACATTCCATTATAACAGTTTCCACGTCCAATTGCTTTTCGGCAACAGCTGAAAACAGGTCTCTCTTACTGGGAGTTCATTCATTAGATGAAGAACTATCAAGATAGATTCACTTGATTTGAATTAATGACCAATTTAGAGATGCATATGTCACTTTTAGATTTCGTACCAGAAGATGAGCCCGGCATAGTGGGTTTACCCCCCTCGGAGATAAAGAGTTAAAACAAAACGCATTTACCGAACTTCTGACAAACGAATATTGAAAACAAAACAAAGAAAACGCGGATGTATTAGAATGATCCACCAGTTTTCAGCATGGTTTTCTGCATGGTTCCATACAGAGTTCAGTCTGTGTCGGACGAAATATGGTCTCATGCCATGCCCGCTCCGGGAAATCCCCTGGAGAAATCCCCAGCCTCCGGGCCGTCTTCCCCTGAACCAAACTTGGTGGCCATCTTGTTGATGACGGCCTGTACCTTGGGGTTGTTCTGGTACTTGGAGATGTTGGCTGGGTTCATGGCTACATCCTGGAATGCCTGGGACACCTCAGGGTCCTGAGGAAGGGGTGGGAGGGGGACGCCAAGGAACACTCAGATATATTACTTTTCTTTTCTTTCCGGAAACATTTTGCCCACTTGATCATTTGATATCATCAAAAGGATTGAGAACAAACAGGTACAGTGGTCTCGCAGTGCTCAGGAGGGTTCCTTAGTGTGTTTACACAAAGCGTCCGTCTACTTCAACCCGTGCAAAGGGGGAGAGAAATGCAATCATCTCATTTCCATTATATTTTAGTGATTACTGTTACCTCCCTGTGTGTGTGTGTGTGTGTGTGTGTGTGTGTGTGTGCGTGCGTGTGCGTGAGTGAGTGAGCGCAGGTGTGTAATTCTCATCAATAAAGAGACGAAACACAACTGTTTATTATATTAATTTATAAAGGATTCCCCTATTGTTGCACGTCTACAAAGACATTGAATGAGTGGTGAAAAAAAAAATCAGAAACACCCACTTGGTGAACAGATATATATGCACCAATATGTTGGGAACAGATAAGAGGAAACTGTTGGTGACAGTCACAGGGAAAAGCAGTCGACCACACAGCTTTGCAAGTAGGTACCGCAGGCGAGCTGTTTTCAAGGCAGACAGCTACGGCTGGAGCCAGATTTGGACAACTTCATCCAACTATTAGCTGGT
>NW_004797740.1:534543-558228 GCF_000002075.1 Aplysia californica
GGGAGGGAGGGAGGGAGGGAGGGAGGGAGGGAGACAGACAGACAGACAGACAGACAGACAGACAGACAGACAGACAGAGTTATTCAGTTAGATGGACTGACAAGACAAGAGAGCACAGCACCTGAAAGGCTTGCAACAGCTCTGGGTCCTTCAGGATTTGGGAGAGATCTGGCATTCCTGGCATACCTCCGGCTGAGCCTACAGGAGAGAAACCAAAACAACACAATCTACACAATGGCAACATTGTCAAACTTCAGTCTATTCATGTTTGTCTTTTCGGATCTGTTAGCCATCAATCTAAACAGCAATGTTACAAAATCCGGGATGCACTTTCGAGTGAAAAGAGGGGTGTTTGAAAATCAGGAGTTAGAGTGAGAGAAGAAAACAAAATCAAGAATGATTAAAAATGCTCAAAACACAAATTGTACTCAGAACCCCCTTCCCCACCCCATATAAAGATGTTGAAACGAAGTCTGATATTGAAATTCTTGTTCAACCGTAGCTGAGTTAAAACTGAGCCAACACGCAAAATAAATTTGTGAGGCAGCGTGGTGAAATCAGGCGCTCGTCAAAATAATGAAAGTCAAGAAACTGGCATTTTTCAGCAGGTTTGGGAACTTTTATCAAATTTTTGTTTTTTGGCTCAACACCTTTCATGCCTTTAAAAAAATACATTTTACTGAAAAACGTTGAAAGATGTAAATCTTCAGTTTCCACGGACTCCCAAGCTAAGGATATATCTCAACTTTGGCGGGCATTTTCTCATTAATCTTATCTCAGAAATCAGACAACCCCACCTCCTTCAATCGCCAATATCTTGATTTGTATCCAAGATAAATGGATATTTTTTCCATCAAAAGCAAGGCAAATGGACAGGCTTTAAGATAATATCAATAACTCCATAGGTCGCAAAATTGACAAGCGCCCGATTCCACCACAATGTAACACATATGCTTTTGATCATCATCATCACCGACTTAACAATTCCCCTTTCCCTTGTTTCTCTAAAAAAACATAACAATTTGCACCATGCCAATACATTTTTACGTAACCAACAAATATGGGCACCAAAATCAGGACACGGGACCAAAAAAAAAATTGCTTTTGTCTGATGCTCTTGCCCAGACACAGCGTCTAGGTGGATGGCCATTATGGTGGGGCGTCTTTGAACAAGAAATGATAACAGCTGCTAACCCCCCCCCCCCCCAAACATGATGCTGTGAAGGGGTGTTTATACAATTGCACAGGAGGTTTTTTCGGGGTATTTGGTAACTGATAAAATATTTGCATGTACTCAATTTGTGTGTTTAAGAGTATGTATGTATCTAGGTTTCATGAACGTATCATTACCTTTTTTGTATGGATTATGTAATTTGTTTCATTCATTCAAATTATTAAATGCTAAAGCAAGAAAAACTTCTGAAAAGGATGCATAAAGAGGAATTTGAGTCACTCATCTGTTGCAGTTCAAATTTCTTTCTTTTCTTTTTTTTTTTTACCTGGGAAAGCTCCTGGGAAACCGGCAAATCCCCCATCAGCTTCTGCGTTGCTGCTTTGTTGCTGAGGAACACAGATACAAAACAACAACTATCAAACCATATTGTATTTTGTTAAATTTTTTAAACCCTCTGACTGAGTATCTTTTAAGTTTATATCTCAATGATTTCATACTTTACCACTTTCCACCCACGCAGCTTGCAGAGGGCACAACCGTTGTCCCCATACACAAAGATGCAGATACGGTACATATATCAAATATACCCCAACCATTATGAAATTTTCAGCATATTGAAAAATTTGAACACAATGCTCGTATGTTCACCAATAAAGGAATTAGAATCGGAACTGGAAGCATTAGATCTAGCGCATTCATCACCCGAATTCTCATCATGACATAAGTGTAAGGCAACACTCATGCTAGGTCTACTCGACATAAAAATGAACTCCAATTGTAGTAAACAAACTGATTTTTTGCCTCAAAGGCTACACAAACCATTCAGAAAGGAAATTATAACTTCAACAAGTGTGCATGTCAAAAGGGAGAACATCGCTACAACATTTTTGTTGCCATATATCACACTGTCACCAATCGGTGTCCCATGGAGGGCAAAGTGTTAAACATTTTAACTCTTTTCCCCCTGACTGCCTAAATTTTAAGCTTATATCTCAATCCTTTCATTATTTTAACACTTTAACTCTTTTCTTTTTTTTTTCTTTGACTGCCTCTTGCCATGATATGATATCAGCAGACTTTACAACAATCTACCATTCCTGGTGAAAATACAGTCTGATGAAAATTTCCTGATCCTGCCTCCTTAATAATAAGTACAAATTGATGCTCTCCATATTGCAGTGACAATTTGAGAAAAACTATTTAAACAATCCCAATTCTGTTCCACTCACCTCCTTCTGTCTCTCATACTCCTCCCTTGCTCTCTTGATTTTCTCCTTTCTCTTCTTCAGATCCTTTTCCTCACGAATGCGCTCATACTTGCGGCGGTGCTCCATAATCTTTTTGGCCTGAGAACGGAATTTGTCAGTTCTTCTACTGACTTCAGTACACAATGACACTAAACTGCAGTAAAACCTTGCTATAAAGATCTCGGCTTAAAATGTACTCTCAGCTGTAACGTTCACTTTCTGAAGCTCAAAGTCCCATTTTACTCTTTAAAACTATCTCTAAAACATATCTGCAAAAAACGCACTTTTGCTATAACATTCACTTTTGTAGGGATTTTAGTAATCAAAAGTTCAATTACAACGTAGATGTACATTGTGAGAAAGAAGAAAAATGACAAAAAGTGATAGGTTTACCGTACTTAGAGATCAGCTATAGTGAGAGGGTGACCTCTTCGCAAGTATATGCCTGTTTTGCTGCAACTGGACCTATGCATCCCCCCCCCCTCCTCGTACACAAACACGCTTACGTTCAAGCACTTCTAAATCCTTTTTCTTCCCCAACTCCTCTTCCTAGCCCCTACCCACTGGTCTACTTGGCAAAAAAAGAAATCCGAAAGAAACACTTCGGTTCACTTTCTGATTTATCAGCATCATCACCATCATGATCCCTGCGCCAAAATATTAATAAATTCCTCATGTGTGTGCGTCTTTGTCACTTGAATTTAACACAATGAAAAACATCAAAACACTCATTCTTGATTTTAGCACCAATCTTACACCGCCAACGACCTTATTCTGCTTCTGTTGAATCCTCATACTGACAATTTCTTCAGATCTAGAATCTAGATGGATTTGAGAAAATTTATTTTTGATAATGATCTTTATTCAATAATCACAATTCAGTTTTCTCGATCAATGCCCAAATTTTTCAGCTGCGGCAAAGATCTGAAGACCAACTGTAAGAATGAATGAATGAAAGCAGGAAGCGGAAGAAACATAGCGCTATTGGGACTTGCCAGATTTTAGGCATTTGACATTGAAAATGTATTGCTGACTGACCCCAAAAGGAAGCATGGAGGGACAATGGTCGAGAGTATGAAATGGGCAATCTGGCAGGTTTCAAACAGGTCAACAACTTATTGCAGAGAGTTACTGTAAATATTCTAACTAAATAAAGAAAATATTGAGGAAAGTACGGATCCTTTGCCAATAATCCAACAATATTATAACTTTTTCTTTACAGATGGAGTAGATAAGATGAAGTGGCTGGCAGGTACGGAACTTTCAGAAACAACTAATTTTTGTAAAAATATGGAAGATTGGGAGCACTCAATATATGTCAGGGATGGAGGGAGCTCAGAGAGAGAGAGAGAGAGAGATAGAGCGTACATACGAGAGAGTTGAAAACTGACACAGTCATAAGACTTACATTAGCTGTAACCTCATGGAGAAGGGCATTTGCATCGTCATCATAGTCCAGTTTACAGGCCAAGGTCAAATCATGGTAGGATTCCTCCCAGCGACCCAGGAGCCTGGGTAGCAAAATAAGGAAGAAAAAAAAAAGTGTGAATTTATGTGGTTTCTTGTGTTGAATGGGCACATTCAACTTGACAAAGAAAAAGTTGTTCTGACAATTACATGAATGGTTCACTAGTTCGTTTATTATGCACATAGAAATTTTCTTTGCTTTATTTGCAGCATGAACAAGGGGGCTTTCGTGGTCTAGAGGTTCAGGGTTCGCCTCTCATTCAATAGGTCCAGGGTTCGAAACCTGACATTGATGGAAATTTTCTTCTCTAAAATGTTCTCCTTTCACCTCCTTTCCTGCTCACGGCGTCCAAAATTCCGTCTCAGCGATCTTTTAGTTAGTCCGGGCCCCCCGGGGTAGGCCATAAATCACCGGCAGGTGACCTGCAATTTCACGCGTCAAGTCGGGGATTGACCGGGGTCCTGTCTTCTCCTTATCAGAACGCGTTTCTTCCCTTAATTTCATGAGCCGTAAAATGATGCTCACTCTATCCCTAGAATCTACTTCTTCAACAATTTCGCTTCGTCTACGTCTTCTTGGTATCTTGTGAAAGTTTCAACAGTTTTCACTTATTCGTTTGGGAATAATAACAGTTTTAAATTGTGAGTGTTAAGTGATCGGAAGTGCCATTAATAATGTGATCTCTTCAAATGTAATTACAAATCATTCCAAAATGAAACAATGGAGTTTATTTCTGTTAGCGCGGTGTGATAGCCATCAAATGATATTTTCTAATGATGTGAATTCTGTTTTTCCAGCACTATGCAGTGACTGGCAATCAGTTAGTGAATTGTGTTCCTAAGTAAAAATTGTTAAACTGCAATGGGTCACTCATATGAGAGGCATAGAGTCTCTGAATGAACTTTGTCGGGTGTATTGGCGTTTAAATTTAACTGTCTAACAAAACAGTACAGAAAGCCCTGATTATGTAAGACAATGGCAGGAGATATTCTCTTGATTTATGGGATTGATGTGAGGGACGAAGATGAACAGTCATTTTCCGCTAGCGTTTGTGCCAAGTGTTTTACCACGATTTTATCTATCAAAAGGAGATATTGTGTTACGTTACGTCAATTCATGCTGCAAAAAAAGCCGTTGGCACCAGTAGGAACATGTGGTGTGCGTTTGACAATAGCATAAATGTGAATTCCTTCTCCGTTTTGTCGGCACCGCTTGGGTGGCTGCATACAAAGATCCATTTCAAGCAAACATTGCAAAACATCCCAAGCATACCTCCCTCCATCCCCATGTATGCAAGGAACTAACAAACACAATTTATATAGAAACAAGAAAATACTCCCCCGAAACTGCAAAAATTGAGGAAGCTAGTGGACTGGAAGCAATATTCAATCTTCTCAAAGAAAGATTTAGCCATGTTCACACTGCAATATCACATCTCAAACCAGTCAAACAATTTTCACTTCCAGAAATCTCCGTAGCTATCGACAATTACATATTATGGCCGCATTCAGACGCTATTTCCCGGCAAAGTTATCCCAAAGCAACACATATCATAGCAACACTGTATTCCACACATACAACAATACATGTTTGCTCTCGGGCTTTTGGGAGAACAGGACACAGAAAGCAGCCACCAAGCGATCTCAAAACTGGAAGCCAGATCACGAAGGATCCCAAACCAGATAGACATAATGCGTTTTATTTTTGTGTCGCATCTCCTGCAAATAGCTCCCTCACTGCGAGCTGCTGGATATGTTTAGAAAGAAAAATTGTTTAAATTTATACTTTTATTCTGTACATGTTCATTTTGTGAAAAGAAATCGGTGCTGTATATTGAAGATACGTCAGTATATCATTATTTAGGAGGATACACAATCCATTGGATACAAAAAGTCATGAATGCAGGGAAGCGTTTTGGCTATCATGCTCATGACGAGTTCCATGTTCGTGCTGGAAACAAAATTTTAAGTGAGTCAATTTCTAAACACATTTTCCTGTCTTACGTGGCAGTTTTGTAAATATTTATCATTAGGCTTATAAGTTATTTGCCACTCAATATGTGTTTGTTGTTTTGACTAACTATAAATAGACATACATTTTAAGAGCATATAACTCCAAAACGTGAGCTGCCATGGTATTGCTATTTCGCACCAATAAAGAAGTTTAGTTGCTTTCTCTAAAGAACAAACTTGTGTTCACGTATGATATTTTTTGTTTGTGCAAGACGATAAAACATGGGTTGAAAAATTCATTTCACCGGCTACCGACGCAGGTAGCGAGAGGTCGGGTTAGTGACCTGTGGGTGACTGGCCCGCCATGACCCGGTCACTCCATCGCCGAGCCAACTAAAAGATCGGTGTTTGTACGCCGTGTGCTCTCTAATCATGTTCTGTCATCTGCTTTCGTCTCCACTTTACCCAGATAGGAATGGGTACCCGACCATAGACAGAAAGATCTCGTTAGTATTTTAGTGTTTTAGCACTATAAAAAAAACCCAGCTTTCACTGTACGCTTCTCATGAAGTTGAGATTTGTTTCAGAATGCTATCAGTTCTGCTGGGGTAATAATGTAGATTAAAAAGCACATGATAGAAGCTTGCTATTGAGCAGAAATATACACTATATAAAAGCTTTCTATTATTATTATCACAGTGAACATTAAGGACCATACCTTGAGTGTTTAATTTTAGTTAGAATTTTATGGCACTTGTAACATAAATACGATAGAGTGCCACAGATTAGAGGTGTGACAAGAGAGTAACATACAAAGAAAAGAACGAGAGAGATATGGATGGAGGATGTTTGGTGAAAAGAGGCAGCACATCACACACAGAGTGCCCACCAACCATCCACTACCGTCGGAGTGAGAGAACGAGTGCATGAGCTAAGCAAAACAACAAGCCCTTTTCCAAGCCCTGGGGAACAGTTTAACAACAGACCGAAAAACATAAAAAACAAAAGAAACTAAGAAGGACCTTCAGGGTAATCCTAAGAGAAAAATAAACACAGCCTGCAGAGAAGCAAATAATATCCCTGAACCCCCCATTCACAATTAGAGTTTAATTGGGTCAGGTCAGGTCAAACCTAATAATGTGAATGTCATGACCCAAAACAATCTGAGGATAAAATGAAAAATTCCAAAAGAACTCACACGCAAAGTTTAAGTGGAGCCCTTAACAATTCAAACAGCAAGATTAAAGATACAAATGAGAGAAGGAGGATAAACAATCTTTTGTCGTAAGCAACTAGCCTGAAGCGTAAAAACAAGAGTCTTTGAGTGGGTTTCCATGTCTCGATGGAGTGGTGGAACGAAACTGATAAAATATTCTTCACTTGAGATGTCTTTGCAAAGCCTTCAGCAGAATACACTGACAAGATTAAATAATGACGAAAATTTTGAAATGATAAAACCCTCAAAGAAAAATTTAGTTTGTTCGTAACGAAAGCCATGCCCTTACCTGTAGGCCTTTCCTCTCCACTTGTAGCCTTGCGCAGAGTCAGAATTGTGCTCTATGGCTTTGGTGCAATCATGAATTGCCTTCTTGGGCTTTTTCATCTTCAAGTAAACACTGGGTGAGAAATTTAATATATACAGTAAAATGCAAGCTAATCACATTCTCCAATATATTCATCATATGGTATGGAAATAACGCCTCTTTCAACAAAAAGTTATCAAAGAAGTAGAATGCAAATTCAAAGTCCATCTCTAATAAGATCAAGCCAAATAATGTGGAAAGCCAAAGCCACAAAACATAAAGGTTGATCTGACTGAAACTTATTTTAAGATATAAGTTGAGTGATGTCAGTCAGAATACGGAGGGGAGAAAAAACAACAAAAACTGCATTTTCGGAGTTGCCTGTTTAGAATCCTGCACAATGATATGCTCCGCCCCTACCTAATGTATCGGTCATGGCACACCGGCAATGGAATTTTAGTTGTAGCGGGAGGTTCCCCGCACCCTGTCGCCGCTCTGTCTGGCCTGACCTCATTTTTGGTACTTTTCAACGTACAGTTTTAGGAGTATCCGAGCATTTATGCAGGGCTGCCTACCTCAAAGTTCCCATTTCAGGTAGATTCAGGGTCATTTTCAGGTAGTTTGGCCCAAAATCAGGTAGTACAGAGATAAAGAAGGAAAAAAAAAAGATGATCGTAGCCCCATCGAACGCGCCTGCTTTCTGTGATATTGGGTAATTATATTTTGAAAACTTGTAGGTGTGTGTGTGTCTGTGTACTGTGGGTTCACATGTGCATGCTCTTGCATGTGTTTATATATGTGGGGAGGTGAAGGGGGTGTTTGGGTGTGCACAAGTTAAGATGAACAGTTTGTATGAAATGAGGCGAGGTTTTTTTTGAAAGAATCATTTATGGACTATCGTTCAAGGCACCTATCATTCAGTATTGAATTTGGAATTGAGTGCAGGGTGATTGCCAAACTGACTTCAAAACCCCTAGCCCATACCAATAGAAACTATATTAAAACATATTTCTCCACACTAGCATAGGACACTGATAAGTCCTTCGTGACTTAGGTATGACAGACAATTAATTCTAACTAGTTTTACCCTAAAAATACAAAATGAATCCTGATCTGGGCCTGATGAGAGGCAAGAAGAACATCAACTGCCAAAACCATGTTTGGTTTCAGCAATCACGGATTTTAAAAAGCATGCAAGACAAAACTTATTTATAAAACCTTTATAGTTAGGCTTATGGTAGAGCAAAAAGTGAAAATAAAAGAGAGCGTGTACTGAGAGCCGGAGCTGGAAGGACTGTGAGAGTGTGGGATGTAGTGATGCTGAAAACCTGGCAAACAGTGAATCACTGCATCATTGAGTAAGTCAGATTTTTTTTCAAAATGCTACATCACAGTACCAGTTTTTAATCAGCAACAGGCCATCATGATGCATAGGCATCCAACATAGAGCTTTCCGAGGGTCAAAAATGGCATTTCCTCATTGCCACTATTCAATTTGTCATCACTGACAAATCCGGGAACACCAACCTTGAAGAAACAATCATCAAGCCTGTGCTCTAATGTTCCCTCATTTATGTACTCGATTGTCGAATGACAAAACCAGTTCCACTTATCGTTTTTATTTTAGCATCAGTGTCTTGCACCGCAGTCTTTTCCTGTTGCTGTAGACTTTATTGCGTCAAACACCTCCCTTCAATTCTGACATCCTGCAACACTCCTACTTTGAATGAACTTTGATTAGGCTTTCCCCAACAACCACCGGCCGGTCCCTTACTCACGCCGTATTCACGAACTCGCACAGGTTCACTGACCGGTCACGATGACGGGCCCGACAATCTAGAAATCGGAGGACGCTTGTTTTCTTTTTCTTCGTTTTTTTGTCATTATAGTGACATCAGTGAGAATGAGAATATCGATTTAATTTGTATGGCGACATTGTGTTTTTTATGCACAAACTGCACGTTACAAATTTTTATTAACTGTAAATCTAACGTTAACAAACTATCATCGAACAATTCTGAGTGGCATCGAAAGCAAAAGTAGATTTTGATTTTAGCGATGGAGTCTCAGTGTGACACCTACGGTTCCGCCTGCCGCCATAGCCGCTTATTGGCGTGAAACGTACTCTTGGACTGGGGAAAGCCGAACGTAATATCACAAACGCGACCGGTACAATATGAACTCAGTAGCCTTTTCAGATTTGGTTTCGATGACTTTGTGCATTTTCTCGGGTCTCAGCAATTTTAAAATCCAGATTCCCGGGTAATAATTCCAGCAGTCCCCCTGCGTAGAATCCTCATTTGATACTGACCTAGGTACTGACCAATTCTCTAGACCAAGACAGATTTTAGAATGTTTTGCTTCCATACCGGTTTTCTTTCTACATTCACAATTCTGTTTTCTAAATAAATGAATTAAATGCACAGATTTTCCAGCCGCAACACAAACCCGAAGATAGACAGAAAGAAAGAATGAATGAAAGGAAGGAGGAAGATTACCTATCGTGAGTAGACAAGATTTTAGCCGATATGCACGTGAAAATCTATTGCTGACCGAACGGCACAGATAGACAATGGTCGAGAGTACGAAATGCGCAATCTGGCAGTTTTTAATACAACTTAAATTGCCGAGAGATGCCGTAAATATCTGACAAGTTACGAAGCCAAGTGCT
Organism: Aplysia californica; assembly: GCF_000002075.1. Lineage (NCBI taxonomy): Eukaryota > Metazoa > Mollusca > Gastropoda > Aplysiida > Aplysiidae > Aplysia > Aplysia californica. The sequence goes on from NW_004797740.1 coordinate 544,579, forward strand.
GATCTCTCTCTCTCTCTTTTAACGCATGGAGTTGATATGATGATGCAGCACGTACGGAACTTTCGGAATGTACGGATTTCCGTAAAAACAAAGAACAATGGAAGTACTGCAGAATTTTTTTTCCTTTTTATTCTTTTGGCAACCATCGCACATCCGGTAGTTTTGACAAATTATCGGTATGGCGGTATAACACACCCAAAATCGGTATCTACCGGAAAAATCGGTATCTACCGAAAAAATCGGCAGATTTAGGCAGGCCTGATTTATGGTAATTATCATTTAACGCATCCAAAGCACGCATTTCTGCTCTCAAGACCCAAAAAACAACGGACATTGTAACTTGGCTGGTTATTTCGTTAGACGCATTGAAGTCAGCAATGCTAAATGGTAATATTTTTTTGACAAGTGTGAATGAAAAAAAAAATCAATGTAAAAAAAAAAAAGGTACGACAAAAACTGTCGAATTTTTGGAACATGAACGACATAACATTGGTGCAGATACTCAGAAAAGATGGTTTCTGCGCGTATAATAGGTAGCGGTAATTTTGCAACTTTATCCATCTGGCACACAATTCTCTATGAAGTAATTCCTCCAAATACAACTTTATGCGTCTAATATAATCGGGAATATTTGCATATTTTCTCTAAAGTTTATCAAAATTACCCTGATGTCTCTCTATGAAAAAGTACAAACCGATTTTAGTGATAGAATACATCTACAACAATGTAATACATGAACAGTAATAGGTTATCAGTTACACTCCATAAATTATTCCTTATTTTTCTTAAAACGTTAGATCTAGGTTTTATAGGTAGACTGAATAACAGGGATGACTTCTCGTAATTGTGTTATAAAAATAATTTCTAGCTTTCCAGTGACACTGAATCAGCACCAGGCTTTTCCAGCTTTAATTTTCGTTTCTATAACCATTTGCAATAACTGACAATGTTCTGATTTCTTTACATTCATAAGTGTCCGACACAAAATCTAAGAATGAATGTGTTTAGCTGTCATTTTTTAAATTCCACACTATTGCCGAAAAGTAATTTGATGTCAAAGTCGTCGTTCAGGAAAGCGCCTGAGATGCTGTCAGTAGCACAGTAGTTTCGACGACGAGCAACTTGGAGCCGCTTTCCCGAGATAAGGAGTTAAACAAATTAACACCTTAATGAATAGTTATCCTATCGTTACTGCGAGTTTGTAAAAGGCTTTAACAATAGACACAATCTAAAAAAGGAACACCACCATACCTTGCACGCTTTGCATACAGAGGCGATGACTGTGGATTTAATTTGATGGCATCCGTGAACAAGTCAATAGCATCTTCCAAGCGACCTTTGAGAAAGAAAACAAATAAAAAACATTTTTTTTTAAACACAAGACTATAAAAGATATTGAAGGAATAGATACAAATAACAATGTCAAAAATAATTCCAAAACATAAGATCATGAAAAATTCAGTGTCCTTCTGTTCAAATTATTATTGAAACACTTTGAGTAGCCCTGAAAATATACATTGTCTGTTGTGTTACAAACACAAGACAAAGCTGCTCCATCCCTGAGGTGACACTCGTACATCACAACATCTATGGGGAAAGAATGGTATCTTTTCTCGTAATTATTAAGCCTTCTGTCTAGCTCTCTTTTGTGTCAGACTGTCAGCTGAGGGTAGGTAACAAAATATTATAGACTCCCTGCCTTCAAAATTACCCTTTTTGATATGAAAGGGCGTTTGACAAACGCAAAAAAAAAAAAATATAAAAAAAGAATAAAAAAAAAAAATTGTAAGTGGACACATTTCTAAGGCAATCTGCTTTTTGTGGTACTTGCTTAATTTATCATGAAGCTCATTCGTAGCAAACCTTTACCGCCGGGACTAAAATTTACAGCCCCCTTCCTCAACAATTTGTCTGTTGTACATTTTTTAAAGACACCTCGAACTTTCAAAACTCAAAGAACAATTTTTTAAAATGTCTTTCAAAATCACTTGGCATATACAAAAGTGTTTTATAGCAGCCTCAATATCAATTACATATTTTCTCAAGACACTGAACAGTAGCTCTCACAACAGACTTGTTAGTTGCAAGAAAACTGACAACCATTCATTAGACCGTACCTTGTACGCTGGATTTAAAAAAAAGAAAAAAAGCAGAAAGAAATAGACTCATTTGCCTTGGAATAGTGACTATGCACATTAAGTCGACTACCTTCAGCTGTCGCATCCAGTGCTGCAGAGCGCTTGTCATTTGCTTCATCCATCATTTCATCCGTCACTTCGATGTTCTCGTCTCCATACTCTGGCATGTCTTCGTCATCATCCTCGATGACTCCTTCCATGGACAGCTCCACATCGCTCTCCACCTCATCTTCCTCTTCCCCCTCCTCTTCCTCTTGTGGCTCGTGCTTGGGCTCAGGCTGGGGTTGAGTATCTGACTCTGGTGGAGGATCGTAGTTGGGAGGCTCTTTCATGGTGAATGGGACCTTAGCTCCCAAGCTGGGTAGGGGAAGACATTCGTCGATAAAATTTGAATCCTACAAAGTATCTCTTTCACACACTTGACTGTCTTCTTAGAAACTCAGGACGCATTACTCATAGAGAAGCTGTCATCAATAACAATCTTAATGAGCTAAACGGAAAAAGAAACATCATAGGCAGTCAGTCCTCTGAGAAACCACTGTTGATATTTTTACTTCATTGTGTCAAAGGCTCACAACTTACTACTACTACTAATAATAAATAGCATTTATGCTGTGCATTTCCATTTTCTAAAAAATGCTCAATGCGCATTACATAAAAAAAAGACATCACATCTTAAAAATTAATAGATATTGTACGTAAAACACAGTATTATGTATATATAATATATATAAAAACATTCTATGAGAAAAACAGTCTCATAGTGAGCTTAGCAATGCGTTCACTAAAAATATACAACAATGCAATAAAAATTCACAAACGGTCATAAAAAAATTGAAACTTGAGTAACTACAAATATTCATTAAAACATTCGTTCTCAATAAAAAGAAAGACATTTCCATTCTCTCTCTCTATCAGTACCATATTAAAAACAGAAAACGGCAGTTTTGTATTTGATTCTTTCTTTTACTGGCAGCCAGTGTAGTTCTTTCAGAATTGGTGTTACGTTGGCTGATTTCTTTTGTTTCATTACCAATTTTGCTGCTTGACTTTGGAGTACTTATAACTTTGATAGTTTTTCGGCCATAAAACCGGATAAAATAGCATTTACAGTAATCTAGTTTTTATAAAATCAGTGTTGTCACTAATGTCTTGGCTGCTGCATTAGTTAAATTTAAATAATTTCTTACACTGCCAATTTTCTGAAGCTGAAAATGGATGCTTTTGCTGAGCTGACTAATTTTGGAGGACATAGACATATCATAATCCAACTGAACCTCTAGATTTTTAAGACTTCTTTTTGAACGAATGGTATGCTTATTGATATCAATTTGTTGTTCTGGGAGATTTCTAAAGGCTTTTGTGTTCCCAAACAACATTATTTCCGTCTGTCATTATTAAGTTTCAATTTATTACTAAACATCCATATTTTTAGAATACATTGCTCAGTGGAATCGACTAAAAGTGATATTTAGACCTGCATGTGAGCCTCAACCAGATTGTCTGAAAATTTTGCGCAACCCCCCCCCCCCCAATAAGAACTTTTGTGGGTGTCATAAGGAAGGATTTCTGAGTAACAAGCGACCACCCCAGCAAACACAATAAAGAAGAGACCTAACGCTAACCCTACCTCTAGGCCTACCCCAAAAAAGAACCAGCAACGGGCCTCATGTAAAAAGGCCAGCACAAGTCCAAAATGAAAAGATTTTAAAAATTAAAAAACCACACTCCAAAACAAACAAGGAGCATAATATGGCCTACATCTACATTGCTATATAAATATATAAATTGGGTTTGATACATTATAACACAATAGAATTGGAATATATGAATCCTCCATATAGATCTAGAAGTAATCTAAATAAATCTAAATCTAGATCCACTAGATCTAGGTCTTGTAGAACAAGTGAATAGGAATAGGCCTTGAACTAGAAATCCGCATCCGATTCCGAACAGAGGGACTCAGCTGATGAGTTGGCCAATAAATAATTCACGCACCTGATGAAATGCTTTTTACCAACATTAATATTACAGCACAACCTAAGATAGGGTTTGACACAATAGAATTGGAATATATGAATCCTCCATTGAGATCTATAACGATCTATATAAATCTAGATCTAGATTCTATTAGAACAAGTGAGTCGGACTTGAATGAATCCACACGATCTGAACAATTGAATTAGTCAACAAACTAAATTCAAAATGGCCGTTCGAGCACGAAACTGAAAGTAGATAATTTAGTTCGTCGTCCTTTTTCGTATTCGCATTTTTCAACGCCGACGTCGGCAGTCGGCACGAAAACGAAAGTGCCGAACAAAGCCGACGGGAGAAAAGGGGGCGCTGGCAGTCAGTCAGGCCTCGCACTACGCACAATGACCCAAACAGGTGGGCCTACCGAGAGTTTCGGCCAGCTCGCGGGTCGGGTCGCGATTGTTGGATTTCAGACGATTGTCCGCAAACATGCAGGTCTATGATATTTGATCGAAATCAATAGATTTATAAATCGGAGTAAAATCAGCATAATGACGGTAATTCATGCCATATTGTCTTAAAATATCTGCAGTAGGTTGTGTATACCTTGTAAACAAGACAGGCCCAAGAACAGACCCCTGAGGAACACCAAATCTAAGCAAAACATTATCAGAACACATGCTTTCAACCACAACTGCTGGTGTTCGATTTTTAAGATATGACTCAGACCATCACAGGATAGTACCCTTTACACCAAATGTAGTATTTGGTCTCTTGAGTAAAATGTCATGATCAATGGTATCGAATGCAGCCGAAAGGTCCAAAAGAGTAAGAACCTTTTTTTATCAATATCTTTTAAAATATCAATATAGACCTTAAGTAACGCTGTCTCTGTACAATGGTGTGCCTTGTATGCCGACCGATAAACTCCGCTAAGATTATATGCTTTAATATGATGTAAGAGTCTGTTAGACACAAATTTTTCCAGAATATTAGATAAGAATGAGAGATTTGAACCTGGTCTAAATTATCAAAAATCCTTTTCATCAAGTCCAGCTTTTTTCAAAAGGGGTCTAACATGTGCCGTCTTAAAACAATTTGGTACTGTGCCCGTGAGGAGAGAGACAATCATTTACAATTTAGGTGACATGTGTCATGTAAACATTTTTTAAAAAGGCTGGAGGGCATACTATCCTGGAAACACTGTACTAATTGCTTGTGGGGCGGTACCATGAGTTTAAAATAAATTTGACATCTTTATAGGGCCAAATTGTTTGAGATCTTGCTTAGCCCCACTTTCTGGACAGGTCCAGTATACGTTTTGGGCACACATAAATCTATCAAAATTAAGCATTTGATTTCAATGTACAGTCGAACCTTCCTTAACACATCCCCAGGTCTTCTCTACATAAGATTTTTTTAACATTCAAGAGGGACCTACCATTCTCAAGGAAAAATCAATTTGCGTTTTCCCCACCTTCCACTTTATTCTGGCACGAATTGGAAACCAGTACAGGCTTGGGGAGTGGGGGCACCAAACCCATAAAAAATCAGATGGAGCACATCTTGACATCTATAATTTACAGGTAAATCTATATCCATTGTCTTCACACTAGGCCTATTCAAATCAAGAAAAGTAATCCTCAGTCCTACACGTTTCATTGTCTGTCTTTGTCTTTTAATGAGTCTTGAGTTGCATACAGAGAGGATAACAATTGCTGAATGAAAAACAACAAGACCGACCAAAGCAACACACAGAGTGCAAATAAATTAGACCTTCAAGTTGTTCTCTAAACATCCACTACGACAACTATTGGCCTCCATTGGTCTTTTGAAAAGTTGACCCTGCACTGTCAACCTTCCCTGCAATTTTTTGCTGCACTGAAACTTCTGTTGTGAACGGAACTTCAACCAATTGACCGTGAGATATAAAAAGGTTGCTATAGATTGGACACATGCTCAGGCAGCCAGCCCATAACATGATAAAACAAAGCCTTAGATGGAACCCCCAGGGGAAGAGAAAGACAGGAAGGCCGAGATCCACACCTGAGAGTGAGATCAAGAGACAGATCTTGGGCATATGAGACACAATAGGCTGGAGATGGAGAAGGCCGACCCGAACAGAGACAGTCGGAGGGCTCTTCTTGGCAGCCTATACCCAATACACAGGTGAAAGAGGAAATTGTAGGCGAATGGTGAACTTGAACTGTCTGTTTATAGGGCTGAGTAGGCTTAGTAAATTTTCCCTTTTACTTTTACAAAGCTTCCATAAACTTTCATCACACTAAATTTAAACTAAATATCATTTTCCTTCTCAAAGGTGATGAAACTCACAGACAAACAATAACCAACCCACCTTTCCAAGTAATCTTTGTAGAATTTTAATTCTGGAAGTTTGAAGACTTCAGGCTTAAATTGACACAAAGAGATAAACTCTTTGAGCATCGCTAGCTGCTCATCGGGAATGACGTTAACATGTTGGCTTGAGCTCGACATCGTGACGCGGGCGCTTTGTCTTAGTTTCCCTTAGATTCAGTGCTTGCAAAGGTGATCTGAAATTCAAGGACAAAATCAAACATTTTATTTTACAGCATCTTGTATTTGTTCAATTCAACTCAGATGTCTGAATTACATTTTCTCTTTCTGCCGAAGTTATATATAGTTCTAAGAAGAAGCCGTGCCAGCTATTTTTTTCCATCTGTTTAGAGGTAGGAGAAAGTATTAGTATAGCTATTGAAACAAAATAAATATGGTAAGTACATTGATTCAACACTACTGTACCAACGCCAGAATCATGTCAAGTTCCTGACCCCTCCCCCCCCCCTTTCCCCAAACATCTCTAAGCATGCCTTTGCGTAGAAGTGTTGACGTCATTCACAATACCACCGGGCCCTCCCCGCTATACATTAATTAAACACCCGATAGGAAATCTGCTGTGATAGATCTAGAAGTAATTTTATCATCTCGTGAGGTCACGCAATCGGAGGGCAAAATATTTTCATGGTTCCCTAAGACTGAGTGTTTTCTGTTTCCGTGGACCAGAATCCTGGTCTAGGGAGACATTTCCTTGCTATTAATAGTTCCCAACAATGGTTGGAAAAAGGCAAATTCTACCACTCCCAACACAGGCTGGGAATATAAGCAATTTGTACTGTTGGGAATAAGCACGTCCTTCTTGAAAACAATTCAAAGATGTGGTTTTACTATTAGTGGCTGTGTGTTCTGTTGCCAAAAATATAGAAGTTCAGCCTCAAATAGTAATGCATCTGCGGGCTGGTGTGAAAGTAAAATTCTACCCAAGAAGCAAGATGTGTTGTCTTCTTAAAACACATCGTGCAAGACAGACTAGGGCCAGCATGTTGAATCAGCAAGCTTGTTTAGAAAGTCTCAAGACTCATATAAGTCAAGTCTCAGTACTTTTTTAAAAGTTGCCGACATTGTTTTATTGAAGTGCTTGGCTATTCGGACTTGAGTCCGACTAGACAAAAATTATATTTGAACCCTGAATTGAGTCCAGCATGATGTCAGTTCCGACTTGCAATGTTTGTTTCTTAATATTTCCAGCATGAACATTTTTTCGATTATACGCTCGTAATGATAACAGTAGGCAACGGGAAACCACTGCTGTAATATCCCAAGAACAGTCATGGAAAAGTACATTCATTTATCAGATAACAGCGTTAAGGGGGTTCATGATCCAGCTCTGAACTCCCCGCTCGGTAGGGACCGCCACGGGCAGCAGGTGGCACCCGATCGTCATCCAGCTACTGGCTGCAAAAATAAGCAACTTAACATCGCCACATGGAATGTAAGAACAATGTACCAGAAAGGCAAATTAGATAATATAGAACAGGAAATGGATAGGATGAAGCTAAATATGTTAGGCCTTTCAGAAGTTAGATGGGAGGGGGCAGGCTTGATTAAAAGAGGATCCAAAACAGTTATATATTCAGGAGGAAAAACCCATGAAAGAGGAGTCGGAATTTTATTTGACGAAGCAACAGCAAAGAGCATCAAAGGTTTTTGGGGAGTGTCAGATAGAGTCATCGTGGCTAAATTAGAGGGAAAACCTTTTGACATAGGTGTCATCCAAATATATGCACCAACATCAGAGCACGACAACGAGGAAATTGAGACTTTTTATGAAGACCTTGATAAGGCAATGAAACAGTTAAAATCACAAGATCTAAAGATAGTCATGGGAGACTTTAATGCCAAAGTAGGAAGTACACGTATAGAAGATATAGTTGGGCCATGGGGACTGGGTAGAGAGAATGAACGCGGGGAACGACTGGTAGAATGGTGTAGAAAAATAACTTTATGATATCAAACACCTGGTATGAAAATCACCCAAGAAGAAGATACACTTAAAAGAGTCCTGGCGATAGAAGTAGAAATCAAATAGACTTCATACTTTCTCAGAAACGTTTTAGAAACACAAAATCATCTAAATCAATGCCAGGAGCAGACTATGATAGTGATCATGTACCAGTCGTGTGTAAAATCCGGATACGACTAAAGAAACTCAAAAAGTCAAAGTATGAACATAAATTTGACATAGGTCTTTTAAAGACAAATCAAGAAATGAAAGAACGTTTCTCCATAGATGTAAGAAATAAATTTCAAGCTTTGGAAAACATTACTAAATCGGAAGAACTATGGAGGAAAATGAAAGACTCAATAATGGAAGCTGTGGAAGAAAATGTCCCCCCGAAAGCTAAAAAAGCAAATAAAAAATGGATGACCCAGGACATATTAAACCTAAAGGAAGAGAGAAGAAAGGCAAAATCAAATGTAGAAAAGTACAACATCTTAAACAGGAAAATAAAGAAAAAATGCAACGAAGCAAAAGAAACATGGATAAACGATCAGTGTCAACAAATAGAGAAGAACCAAAACAAAGACAGCAAATACATGCATTCAAAAATCAAAGAAGTAAGTGGGATAAAAGGATGCTCAAATACAGGATGCATAAGATCAAAGGGAGGGGATATTTTAATGGACAACGGGGATGTCTTAAATAGATGGTCAGAATACATAGAAGAACTTTTCAAAGATAATAGAGGAGAAAAACCGGTAATAAAGAATGAAATAAATGGACCTCCAATACTGAAAGCAGAAGTACAAGCTGCCATTAGGAAAATGAAACAAGGAAAAGCCACAGGGCCAGATAATATTCCAGTTGAAGTGATTGTCGCGCTCGAAGAACTAGGCACTGAAATAACAACAAAGCTCCTAAATGCTATTTATGACAGCGGTGAGATCCCAGAAGATATGATGAAGTCAGTTTTTATAGCTTTACCTAAAACACCAGGTGCCACTGAGTGTGATATGCATAGAACAATTAGCCTTATGAGTCATTTTACAAAAATATTGTTGCGAGTAATAATGGGAAGATTGAGAAGAAGTGTAAGACCAGAGATATCTAAAACGCAATTCGGCTTTGTTCCTGACAAGGGCACCAGAAATGCTATATTCACTTTGCAAATGTTAATGGAAAGATGTATTGAAGCACAGAAAGATCTGTATTTATGCTTCATAGATTATTCAAAGGCGTTCGATAAAGTTAGACATGATGAGCTATTTAAAATACTGGAAAAGCTAGACACAGATGGAAAAGATCTAAGAATTATCAGAAATTTGTACTGGGACCAAAACGCTGCTGTACGAATTAATGGAGAATACAGTGAATATAAGCAGATTAGGCGAGGAGTGAGGCAAGGATGTGTTATGTCACCAGACCTCTTTAACATGTACAGTGAAACAATCCTTAGAAACATAGAAGAATGTCCAGGCCTCAAAGTTAATGGAGAAAATATTAATAACATCAGGTATGCAGATGATACGGTTTTAATAGCAGGCTCCGAAAAGGACCTTCAAATGCTTCTAGATACTGTTGTAAAAGAAAGTGAACATAAAGGATAATTGTTGAATGTAAAGAAAACAGAATGCATGGTAATATCCAAAAAAGCAGCAAATCCTAGTTGTAATCTCATTAGCAAAGGTGAAAAGATCAAACAAGTCCAACAGTTTAAATATCTAGGATATATATATATGATAACATCTGATGCCAAATCTTCCGCAGAAATAAAAAGGAGAACTGCAATGGCTAAGGCTAGTTTCAATAAAATGAGCCCAATCCTGAAAAATAGAAACATATCAATGAACACCAAAATGAAAGTCCTGAAATGCTATGTTTGGTCAACCCTTCTATATGGCTGTGAATGCTGGACAATCACTAAAGACAGTGAAAATAAAATAGAGGCAACAGAAATGTGGTTTCTTAGGAGACTGCTAAGAGTATCGTGGAAGGAAAAGAAATCAAATGAGGTAGTGCTTGATGAAGCCCACGTGGGACGCTCAATGTTAAAAACAATCAGGAAACGACAAATGCAGTTTTTGGGACACCTGAATAGACATAAGGGTCTTGAACATCTAGCTCTCACTGGCAAAATTGAGGGCAAGCGAGGCAGGGGTAGGCCCAGAACAACATACTTAGGGAACCTAAACAAATGGGTAACAGGGAAAAATCAGGGAAACGTAGCTTTTCTGAGAGCATCCGAGCAAAGGAATGAATGGAAAATCATGATCGCCGATGTCTGTCGCAGATCTGGCACTGGATGATGAATGATAACAGTCGAGGCGTGAGCTTTAATATCCAGTTACTAGATCTATCTAAACTGACCCTCCCTGCCACATTAGTATGAACAGAACGACTAAGTTGAGCTGGCCTTGCCGGGGGCAAAGTTAATTACGCTGACCAATGACCAACGAGACTGCGCATAGCGATCACGCACTCTCGGCTTGCTGGGGGAAGAGGGGTTGGGAAGAGGCCACGGCTGTAGGTTTTGTGTGATGTGATAAAAAAATAATAATTAAAGAAAAACTATAATACTAATACACAACAAAATCAAATTAAACAAGTGGAAAGACAAATGGTGGTGGAAGTAATGATGATGCTGCAGCTGTAGTGGTGGTTTGACTTTTGACACTATTACACAGTCCTAGTAGGCAATTCTAGTTCTAATTCTGGTTTTACGTAAAATAAAAAATTGCCAGACGACCTTTATATTATGTAACCCCCTTACACTGTTACACTCACATAACACATACAAGTGGAGTATGAATAAATAAAAACATTTTTTTCAGACCCGAGCCCGAATAGATAAAACACATATTCGGACTCGAGTGCGAATACATAAAAATTATATTCGGACTCTAGAGCTGGCCTTGTTTTATTTATGGCGGCTTGTATGGCCATACAAAGTGTAAAATTATGGATTTCTTCTGAAATCTTTTTTCAGAGCAAAAGGATTTTTAATTAAAAAGGAAGTGAGTATCAGGGTGTGAATAATTTTTTTCATTATACCCACCCGGGTCGGGTCACTTCTCATCTTTCCTCTAGATCTAGATTCTCGAGATGTTTCATAAGATGTAATACAGGCTGAAGGCCGACCTCTAAACCTGGGGTGAGAATTAGACACACACACTGGCAGATCTAGCCTACTTCGGCTAGATCTGGATCTAGATCTAGTATATGCCTCTACAATTTTATGCTGGGTCTGAAAATATTGAGCACATTCACAGAAAGTGATAATGTTAACTAAGAGGAAAAAACGTCACCTTTAGCTTTTGAATGCTTTATAAATGTCATATGAAATCAATCTCATTGAAAGCAAAGATAAAGGCCAAAAATATGAGCGGAGTGCGACATGTCTACGTACACAGTAACCGGACACCTAGCCTCAGAGTCTACATGATACACGGTAACCGGCATCCAGGCATGTAGTCTCAGTGTCACTTACACGGTAACCAGGCAGCTCAGAACTCCCAGTTCAGTTTAAATTTTATCATCCAGTGTTGCCCTCAACCCCACCCCTCCCCCCGATTGTATTTTTACTTAAGTACGGCTAGAATGCCAGTCTTGCCGTACTTAGATCTAGGTTTGGCCCTATCGACTCAAACCTGTAAGTACACAGGTCTCATTAGATCTAGATCTAGTAATTATTAAAGTTCAAATACATGCAAGTCAGAAAGGCACCTTTTGGTTTTGTCTGAAATACAAATACTTCAGGCTTTGCAAACTAAAAATTTCATTAATTACAATTCAGCCATCAATATGAAGTACGGCTAGCCTAACAGTCTAGTCGTCCTTAAGTACGGCTAGCCTGGCTGTCTACCCGTACTTAAGTAAGGCTTGCCCAGTCTAGCCGTACTTATCTAAGGCCCTATTAACATTAGAACACAGGAGGTTTAAAATACATGCACAGTCATTAAGGCACCTGGTTTCCTTTCAAATACAAATACTTTAGCTGCAAACTAAAAATTTATATTTACAATTCAGTAGGCCTATTTTTTTTAAGGTCAGTCTAGCCATCATATAAAGAATAGGCCGTCTTTATTCGGACTCGAGTCCGAATAACATTTTTTCACATTTGGACTCCACTCCAATTTTCCGCCTTTTTAAAGTTTCCCCCACACCTTTTCAGCCGATCCGAGCCCGCCGCCTCATTGATACGCCCCCCCTCCCATCCCCCATGTTTCCCACTTTCTTTGTTATAGAAAAAGGTAAAATTGAAGATTAGCAGACCACCTGGCACCTGCATATTATGAGCTGTGTAAAAAAAAAAAGACCGATTCGTTCAAATACACAAGCCTGTGTCATCTCGATTGTATACATAGAAAAAGTTGTGTTGCTGTGTAGAGCTGAGCATACGGCAACTTTTGATTCCATAGACTAGCGCACAATTCATTACGTAGATCTACGTCAGGACTAGCTTTTTATTGTAATAATGATCAGTTGCCGGGGGGAAAAAGAACGACGCGTATGCAACGTTCAACGCCCGGACCGATAGTGCCCTCCCCGACACGCACACAGCCACACGTGTGCAGGCCGCCCATCCGACCCCGACACACGCTAACGAGCCTTCTTTAATTGCTTCTGATGACCTGTTGACAAATAAACATTTATTAGAAGCGCTATAACTTTTCAGGCCGACCTCAAATTCATCATAAGATAAAAACTCGGCTCCTGCACAAAACGCCATTTTGCCCGAAGTGATCCCGGCGAGTCACGAGTGAAGCAGGACAGGAAGCCGGAGTCACGAGTCACAGGAAGTCGGAAGTGATGTCATGCTGGACAAGAATCAGGGCCCGAATAACATTTTTTCATATTCAGACTCGAGTCCGAATAGTCACTTCGTTAAGAATAAGTACGGCTAGCCCAGCTGTCTAGCTGTAGCCAACCAGTCTAGCCGTACTTAAGATGGCTAGACTGTCATTAAGTATGGCTAGCCTCTTCCTTGTATTTAAAAAAAAAATTAACAATATAACAGATAGCATTTGTATATCCCAGCTCAGCAGAAGGCTATATGCGCTTTACACTATATTATTACCCCAGCAGACCATAGAACACTCCGAAACATTCTCAGCTTCCCGGGAAGCATAGAGAGTGCAAGCAGCCGATTAAGCGCTCAAACACTAACAAACTGACAAGATCTTTCGCTGTCTATAGCCGGGTACCCATTCCCACCTGGGT
>NW_004797740.1:558328-560751 GCF_000002075.1 Aplysia californica
TATAGCCGGGTACCCATTCCCACCTGGGTGAAGTGAGGAAAATTCGTGTAAAGTGCCTTTCCCAAGGACACAACGTCGGGCCCTTGACGGGATTTGAACCCACGACCTTACGGTTGCGAGTCCGAGAGCCTAACCACTAGGCCACCGACGCCACATAATAATCCCCCCCATTCCGAAGCCCTATACTTCGCAGCGCAGTTTCATGAACTTTGGTGACCCCAACCGGTACTCATTATGTGATACAAACGCACAGGTTCACTGACCGGTCACGATGGCGAACCCGACAAGACGCTTTTGTATGACTTTCTTTTTTCTTCATCAAGTGACAGCACAGGACAATGGTTTATTTTCATTTTGGTTACCGAGTACGTAGACTGTCATAGATAGTAAGACTAGATCTAGATCTAGGAGCCCGATTACCGTGTACATTAGACACTCTGAAATGATTGCATTGAAAGTAAAACTAAAACTAAATCATGACATCCACACAAGAACACAACAATTAGATCTAGAAAGTGGCTATTCTCACCCGCCCGGAAGTTCTCGCAAGATCAACTCCTCCCCTCTTCTCTCTCTCTCTGTGTCTCTTTCTGAATACTGTCTATCGGTGTGGACGATCAAATTGACCAAAACAAAGTTAAAAAATGATGTTAAAACACAAAAGTAAATTAATTTGGTTGTCTACAAAGATGCTACGGCTATTTAACTTTTCGAATCGAGCCGAACTATGCGGGTCGCCATTTTGTTTTGCCCGGAAATTCTCGCGCTACTCCTCTCTCTCTCTCCACTGCCCATAGACAAAATTGTACGCTTTTAGTAGGCTACAGTTGTAATGGAACGTTTGTTCACGGCACAGAATTCTACAATTTTTCTGTTATCACAGTGTAGAATTCTGTGGTTTAGGGTGAACGCAAAATTTGGTGAACGCGCACCGGGTGAGAATAGCCACAAGACTCGCCTGCACTATTCTCACTCCGGGTGAGAATAGAGGTGGCCTAGATCTAAGTAAGAAAAAAAATGGAGTAAAATATTTCGAAATATAAACGAAGGGTGGTGGGAATAAGAGAAAATTGTATTCCCAGGTAGACAATTAAAAAGCAGTGATTAGGCTTAGGCCTTGTCTAGCTCTACATGAATTCACTAGCCTATATATTATGACTATGCTATGATAGACTGGGAAATCCCAGTATTACAACCTGGAATTCTCGGCGCTTTTTCGGTGTAGTTCCCACCCCGCATTTGTTATTCGCCGGTTTTGGCCCCAAGAGTAGGGGGGTTTCAGGGGGGCTTGCCCCCCTGACCTAATAAAAACAAGGTGGGGGGTTTCAGGGGGGCATGCCCCCCTGAATTTTACCACAATTTAATGTTTTGCAGTTGTTAGGTTTGACATCTTAGCTTGCCGCGAATCAAACGTATATAGATCTAGATGTAGGTCAGGCTCTATCAAATAAGGGGGGTGGGAACTACCGAAAAAGCGCAGAATTCTCATTCCTCTGACAGTGTAGGGACCAGAAGTATGCATGCAGCATAATTATATTAATGAGCATTTGAAGCAGTGGGCTGGCCATGATAGGGAAATAGCGACATTGCATGCAGCATAATGAGCATTTGAAGCAGTGGGCTGAGGGAAATAGCGACATTTATTGGTTGACAATCACTATCATCATTGTCTTTAGAAGCTTGGTCATGATAATGGTAGTCATGATAATGGTAGACTAATTTATAATAATAAAACAGTCTTGATCTTTTATTTTTCTAGACGACACGACACAACTTTCGACACTTTCTCGTGGCCTTCTCACCAACGACGTCGACTTCTGCACTGACTTGTTGACTTTATACCTGTGCTGCAAGTTACAAACCAGTTTTGCCTATTACCATTCGATTGCAATAATAAACAACTAAAATTTCTGATCATAAATCGTCAGGATGAGTAGTCTTACTCTGCCTAGTTTGTAGGGTCGTCAGTACCTTTTGTAGCCGACGTTAATAATTTTTCTTGTCACCGGAACACCTAGAAAAATCCTCACGCTCCTCCAGGAAACTGGGAGAACTGCAATAAAGATGGCCTTGACCCAAAACGCTTAGGCTAAATGTCAATGGAGGAATTTCAAAGAATTAACTTTGTCATGAAATAAAAATACAGACTTCAGTTTAGATCTAATCTAGGTTTGATAAATCGAGTAGTCTCATAGATAATCATGGCTGATCAATCAATATCTCCAAAAAGTAGATTGTTGTTTGAACATGTTTTCAAATTTTGTTCACGCTTGAGGCGACAAACAAGGGGCATTATTCTCGTTATTATTTTCTACATGGCCCAGGTAGTAGGTAGGTAGTAAGGGTGGGCCGACTCCGAGAACTTCCGAACTTTCGACTCCGAACATTTTTGGGCGCGAATTCGTCGACTTCGACTCCGAATT
>NW_004797740.1:561747-565990 GCF_000002075.1 Aplysia californica
AGCCGCCATTAGCTTTGTTTACCGCGCCTCGTTTCACAATCAGCTGGTGACCTGGATACGCGAAAAGAGGCCTCGTTTCCTGTCTCTATATTTTAGTGTCTCTGGTAGTAGGTAGGTAGGCCCTGGGCTAGGCTACATTGTTGATTGTTGGACCAAGGTTTTCATTCATTGTCATTTCAACCGTCAACTAGCGTCAGCAGTCAAAAGTTGACTGAACGACTTGCACTTTCTGTGACTTGGAGGAACGTCTGTGCAATGGACCCCAGGCCTACTCTAGACTTCCTGAAATCCAACAGAATCGGCCAAATTTTGCTCATTGTCACTTGTGGCCAACATTTTTTGTGACCTTGTCTCTTGATTCTCTAGATGATCATGATCCTCTTCTAGTCTACTCTTGAAT
Organism: Aplysia californica; assembly: GCF_000002075.1. NCBI lineage: Eukaryota > Metazoa > Mollusca > Gastropoda > Aplysiida > Aplysiidae > Aplysia > Aplysia californica. Next base: position 562,148 of record NW_004797740.1, read on the forward strand.
CGAACTGTCTCATGATTTGAAGGTAGATCGTGACTCGTCATAACTTTTTAAAAGTCACAACAACAAGTGACAACATGAGGAACATCAGCTCAAAATCTTGTGAGTGAACTATCTAGATCTAGATATCTAGATTCTAGATCTTAGGTCTTAGATCCCTAGATTTAGATATCTAGATCTAGATCTAGATCTAGATCTAGATCTAGATCTAATAGAAGTTGTGTCTAGATCTAGATTCTAGATCAAGAGTCTAGATCTAGATGTTGAAGAGATGTGAAATAATAGAGATCTTTATATAGATCTAGGGTAGATCTAGAATCTAAATTTTCTAGAAATCCTGTGCCTCTGTGACTGGCTATGCACGGCCCTCCCGTACGCATAGAGAGCCTCATTGCTATTGCACGGTCGTCCCTCCCGTATGCTTAGAGACTCGTGGCTATGCGTACGACTCTTCCGTAACACATGTGACTACACACACAGGGCGCATACCCGGCTACGATTGGCTGCACCTGTGGGTACTCTGGGAATTCCCGGTTTCGGTCTCGTGCCTTTGATCATCTTCTCACAGCGGGTTGAGTGCTTGCTCTCATGGAAGAAGAAGGAGAATTGAGGAGGAGGAGTTGTAGATGGAGGAGGAGAAATGGAGGTGATGAAGAAGGAGAATTGAGTCCTAGGAGGAGATGTAGATGGAGGAGGAGAAATGAAAAAGAATGAGGAGAGGAGGAGATGAAAAACAGAGTAGAATAGAGGAGTAGAGGTAGGGCTAGGGAGGGTTTGGGTTAGGTCTCTTCTTAAATGTGTTTGTTGGGGTGGTTGCTCGTTACGGAAATCCTTCCTAGATTTATCTTTCAATTAAGTTTGCAAACGGCCTTGATAATGGCTCACTTTATTGATCGAGATGTTATCGAAGAAAGAGGATCGAAGTGGCTAGCCTAGACTGAGAGTCTAGCCGTACTTAGATCTAGGTTTGGCCCAATCGACTCAAGCCTGTTAAGTACACAGGTCTCATTAGATCTAGATCTAGTAATTATTCAGGTTTAAATACATGCAAGTCAGTAAGGCACCTTTTGGTTTTGTCTGAAATACAAATACTTTAGGCATTGCAAACTAAAATTTTCATTTACAATTCAGCCATCAATATTAAGTACGGCTAGACTGACAGTCTAGCCGTCCTTAAGTACGGCTAGCCTGGCTGTCTACCCGTACTTAAGTACGGCTAGACTGCCAGTCTAGCCGTACTTATCTTAGGCCCTATTTACATTAGAAAACAGGAGGTTTAAAATACATGCACTGTCATTAAGGAACCTGGTTTTGTCTCAAATACAAATACTTTAGGTACTGCACACTAAAAATGTATATTTACAATTCAGTAGGCCTATTTTTTGTAAATGGTCAGTCTAGCCATCATATTAAGAATAAGTACGGCTAGACTGTGAGTCTAGCCGTCATTAAGTACGGCTAGACTGCCAGTCTAGCCGTCATTAAGTACGGCTAGCCTCTTCCAAAGAGGATTGGTCGGTAGAGAGACCGAAAACTGCTGAATGGCTCCGTGATTTCCAGACTCTCCATATTCGGAAGGAGCAGAATCCATCTAAATATTAACCAAATATCCCCAAACTCGGTTACCAATGAGAAGAAAGATGGACCTAGCCTCCGCGGATTTCCGTGTCTTAATCGAGCTAAAAACAAGAAAGTTACAAGGTGCTTTCTTTGAGGAGATTGTTTAAAAAAATGTGTGGTCAATTAATCCACAGAATGCTCCTCCTGCATTATCTCAGATAAGTTGAACTTATAATTTTATAAACTATTTCGTGAAATTATCCCAGTAAAACAATCACATTTTGAAAAAAATAACTTCAATGTCATTCCTGTTTTTTGCTCGAAAGCCGCGAGACGTGTAAGGTTGCCATCATCTCGCTGTGATGTCACGGCTGCGTTAAAGCGTAGTCACTGATTGAACAGTTATTTTGATCGGTCTGAATACCGCGGAAAACACAGTACTCATAGACACGGGCGTAATGAAGGTTTCTTTGCTGTCACAAATATTTGGGCTTAATTTCGGGTTTACGCGAATTTAGTGATATGGACTTTTCAAGATAACAGCATATTTTATATTCTTCCAGTATTTACAATGTTTTTGGCAGTCTAAGCAGAATGAAGATTACTCAGGTATATTTCCGTGGATTTATGCATATTTTATTATGTGTAGGCCTACTTACTCATAATAATGAGAAAAGCAGATGTTATTATTACAGATATACACACATCAAATAGGAATGAATGCAATATATTGTAGTTCTGAGGCATATTTTCGTGGTGTGGAAGGGGTGGGGGGGTGGGGTGGGAACAAATCTTCGCTAGGCTAAAATAACAGATTAGTTTTATATATATATATATATATAATGCATAATCAATTTGAGTTATTTGCATTTATATAAGTTAAAAAAAAAAGAAACTGAGCTTGATATTATTTATTATTATTATTAATCTTTTATTTTCCCCACTCTCTGAGCTATTTGGTTAATTAATTATGGGGATATATATATATTAATATTAGGTAGCGTAAACACGGCCTCGCGGCCTTCCGACCGCGTGGTATCGGTGAAATCGGGGTAATTCCGATCGCTGTTTCTTTGCTCTTTCGCTATAAAACACCAAGTGCCGTACACCTTGTAAAAGTTCAGCTTTTCCTCGTTACAATGATGTAAGTTGTTTTTATGTCCGATTAGTAGGAGCTGGAGAATCGCCGACGAAAACGAAGCCCCTCGCGGTCGGAATGCGTGGTCGGCCGGTTGAAAAATTGACACGGGTGCATTCAAATGCTTCGCGGAACGAGGAATGATTAAATACCGTCTTTTCATTGGCGGAGAACTGTAGAGCTTTAAACGGGCTTTCCCGTGGTATGTGTTTTGCCTTTGGCGTCTAAATAGAAAGCTTTTAAAAATACTGTCAAAATGTTTAAAGATCACTTTTTACCCATAATATGTAAAATACCGGCTTAAAAATATATATTTAATAAAAGATCAGCTTATTTCCTATTAGAATTAAGTAATCAGCTTGGAATTATTTTTCATCAATCCTTTCGCGAGACTCAGAAAGCATGTGACCCCGCACGTGGGGTACACTACAGTATAGAGCCGACTCGCTCGCCGCGGGGCTCGGTGCTGCGCCGGCCGGGTCAGCGCTCGGTGTTTTTGTCGAAATAACGACAGATCATCGTGTTTGAGGCGATAAAGTACTGATTTGTAATGAAATCACAGTCTTGAAAAAAATTAGGCTCCATATATTTGTTATAGTGATTGTACTCTGTTAATGTGGAGATGTTTAGTGCTCTTGGTACTCTTTTATTGTCTGTCAAACATGGGGTTGCAGCCAGTGACTGACTTTAACAAATTTGATCAAATTTTAAACAACTACCATTTTCTTAAAAATTGACTGAGAGGTTAAAGAATGGTACCAAAATGCTCAGTGGATATAGGCCTTTCAAATGGAACTGATAAATTTGGCATACAACTACTTTGAAAATTTAGTTTCTGGTACCTATTAATATATATACCGTATTCAAAAGAGTGCTTAGTAAAAAATATAAAACTTTCTTTGTCACATTTTCTAATTTGTCTCTTTGCAAAACACAGATTTGTATACACCCACATGTAACAGAATGGACATAGGCTATATATATATATCGTCGGCCTGGTGATAAAACCGACTAACCCACAAAATATCAAAATATTTTTTACTGGCCCTATCGATAGTAAATATTGTCCATTTCATATGCTCACTCAAAGGCAGATCTGAATTTTGTCTAGAAATGTCTTTAAAACATTAGAAATAAAACCATATAAC
>NW_004797740.1:566982-569244 GCF_000002075.1 Aplysia californica
CAGGATGTGAACTTGACGTCCTTTGCAGTTGTAAACTGGTTGGTACAAGATGCAATGACATCACTGGTCACTCTCTTGGAAAGAAAAGAAAGCCTACGTATATGCCACGATAAACATGATAGACAAAAAGAGATCTTACACAGCAAGGGAAACCCAAGGAGAAATTACAGCCTTCAATACCACTTACAAGAGTCAATGGTCAAAGAACACATGTTTGTAAAACAATCTTCAAGAACACCACAGGCCTGACCCACTGGTTTATTTAAAGTGTCTTCTCCAAAAAAAACAACCCAAGAGGTCCACCCCCCTAGAACACATCACGCCCACCATGAGAGAGCCAAGGATGACAAGTTGTTCCATAAAGAGGAATTTTTTGACAAATTTTCGAAGATATCCTCCTGTCTACAGGTGACAATCCTGAAAACGTCAGATCTGCATCAAGTATACATGGAGAACTTTGCAGAGAGGGTGAAAGCCACATTGAGCTATCAAGTGTTCTGGCAAATGTTCAAGAAAAACAATTTGGGTTTACTTTCAACCAAGAAAGACCAGTGCGACATTTGTACAAAGTTCAAATCTGGAGACCTCACAGAAACAGAACACACAGCTCAAATATGAATATGAGGAAAGCTGCAGCTAGACCAGAGAAGGAGACAGACAGGGAGGCTATGTGTGTCATTTGTTTGGAGATCCAGTACGTCCTTCTGGCCCCATCCCTAAAGACTTCCACCTTATATGAAACAAAACTGGCTGTACACAATGTTACGACTTAAGATCTTGCCACCAGAGACGCCAGATGATATGTCTGGTATGAAAGTGAAGTTGGTCTGGGCTTCAACAGTTTTCATCATGTCTGACTCACTAACTGATATTGCAAGTGACTGACTTCAACCACTTCATCATCTGCAGTGATTGGCGCAACTACTAAAACAGAAAGCCACCCTGGTGAGTGCAATGGCCTCACTGGCCAAAGAGCTTGACATCACAGTTGAGCAGAAATTCTCATCAAGGGCCGTACTCAAATGGAAGTGGATTCAGTCCCTGGCACTATTGAACGATCGCTAAAAAACGTACTGATGTACATCCCAATGGACTACGTGAACATCATGCTCAAAGCCAGACGCATCCCCAGGCCCTATGAAGTTATGTACCTGGACCACAGCTTTTTCAAAGATTTCGCAAAGGTTGGAGAGCACTAAACAATCCGTCCAGGGAGAAAAGCAGGCGATCCTACTGTCACTGACTTGCAGGCATCAAAGTACACTCCAGTCTTTAAATTTCAGTACAAGCTGAACTTTGATGATGGATGGCAGGCGCTGCAAGGACCAAGAAAGCTGAACACCATGTGTACGACTGTTGCTGCTGGACCTCTCTGCAAAGACAGATTGAAGTTAACTCCCAACCAGTATAAACATCTACTGGAGTTGAAGCCCGTCGTACCACGATGCTACCACAATTACCATGAAACTTTGCCTCAGTAAGAAGTTTTGAAAGCGATCAAGCCAAATTCGATTATTGTAGAGTTTTTCAAAACAATGGTAACTTTTGTCGTATTGCCTTGTTGTAGCCACAGGACACAGAGAGAGACAGACATGCTCTTCTATTGTCGAGAAAACTCAATAAAGTAGTAGTTGTCAAGCTACGCACCTTGGAGAAAGCTGGCGCATTCTTTGGTACTCACAAAGTCTTTTTGTATAATAATGATATATATCATTATGTAAGCAACTTCTCCCAAACCATTGCTGAGGTAACAGAGCTTTTGTGTGGCTTTCTGCTTTCATTTCTTTCTTAGTATTACTTTTTTCCAGGCCTTTGAATGGCCACCCAGTGCCAATAGTACCGTGTCAGACACGGTCATAAATTCTAAAGGCCTACTGCTGCTGCTGCTACTACTGTTGTTTTTGTTGTTGTTGTAGTTGTTGTTTTTGTCGTTGTTGCTGTAGCTGCTCTCCCTTACCCTTCCAACCTCCTGTTCTTCTACTTTAAATGTAATTAATATACCCATTGCTGTGTTCTGCTTCTTCTACTTCTATTAAAGGTTTAACTTTGTGACTGCTGTTTTTGCCCGAATTGACTCCGTAGCACTGAAATGGCAGCAGCTGATAGTATGTTGGTAGCAATAATATAGTCCTCCTCCTCTTCCTCCATCTTTTTTCTCCTTATCCTCCTCCTTCTCACCCTCTTCCTCCTCCTACTCTTCCTCCTCCTCCTCCCCCTCCTCCTGCCCCTCCTCCTCCTCCTCCTCCTCCTCCTTCTTCTTCT
>NW_004797740.1:569344-583902 GCF_000002075.1 Aplysia californica
TTCTACAAAAGATCTTGACGATTGAAGCAAGTGATCAAATACGTTACCGCCAAGTGTGGCTTGGCTGCACTCAACAAAACTCAAGGCCAGCAGTGGCTTCCTGATAAAACCGGTCAACCCACAAAATTGAGGGTTGGTCGGTTTTATCCAGGAAAATTTGAGCGACATATAACCGTCTAACCCTCACAGTTTCATTAAAAGCAATTTTTAAAGGAAAAAAGTTTTACGGATTTTCGGTAAAGTGTTTTTATAGGTGTTTAGAGCATTGATTTATCGTTAGACGCCTTTGTTTTGAAATAAAACAGTTTTTTCCTTCTCCTGTAAAATTTACCTTGCTGGGGTTAGTTGGTTTTATCACAAGGCCGACGATATATGTCAATGATTAAGATATTGGCTTATTTTTTACAGCATATTTAATTATTTATTTGCATACCAAGGTACAGTCGGTAGAGATGGGCGGGAAGCGCTTTTTCCTTCCCGAGCAAGAAGACCGAGAAGCTGACCTACTTCTCGCCGGGACCGGTCCTGGGAACGTAAAATACTTCCCGTCTCGTGTATCGAGTAGTGCTTCTCGTCTCGTGACCAATTTCTCTTCTCTCCCCGTAGTTCGAGCCACTCGTTCAGCGAGAAGGCCGACCGTGGTCGAGATATCTCTTCTCGCCCCACAGTACGAGCAACTCGTTTAGCGGGAGTGCCGGGGATCTAAACTTAGAAACTAGGCTTGCCCTGTTGCGCAGGCGGTGAAGGAAGGTAGGGAGACCTAGGCCTAGGCCCTGATCAACTCCCCACTCGCCTTGTCTCGCCACCCTCTTCAGTTTCACACTCAGGACGGCGCGGTGATGGGTGGCACTGTCTGCGTTGTCATTTCTCGCCTCTCGCTCTCTAACTCTCATTACTGTTACTCGTTATGTCAAGCCAACGAGCAGTATCACGTCTCGGTACAGAGCAGTAGTTTAGTGCTCGGGCAGCGACGGGAAGGGCGTTTCTCACAAGAAACGAGTACTCGGCTCGTCTCGTGCCCGCCCCTAACAGTCGAACCTGCCATGATGGCCACCTGTATAATACAGCCACCTGTACAAACGGCCACTTTCCATTTCCCTCCTTGCGTTTTAAAAATATGATTTTAACTGTGTAAAACGGTCACCTGTCCTACGTGGCCACCTTATTTTCTTAACCCACAGTCAAATTTACCTGCCTCAGGCGACCAGGCGTGGTCACTCATTGCCCGACGCTTTGTAAAAAATTTTGAATCGGCCCCTCACACTCTGGACAGGCCGTCATGGTCATAATTCATTCACCTGTCTTTATTGTTAGTCCCTCTAATGAATATTTACCGAAGTTGACCAATGGGTAGGCCTAACAATAAATTTTCAACTGCTGATGAGGTTAGCGGGATCCGTCATAACCTATAACTATAAGTAAGCCCTGCCAACAACTCATGCACAAATCGTGTGTGAGGTGACTGGTTACTATTTTGTTTTCCTAATCTGTAACAAAGTAACAATGGATGGACGTTGACGTGAACTTGCAGCGAAGCATCACTGGTTCTCTGAGTGGTGGCGACGCTTGTGTTTGTTTTACCATGGCACTCAGACTTCATCGTCTTACTTACATAATATTTAGTTTATTTTACCCTTGCTCAAAATCAGTAACAAAAAGAAAGCTAACAAAAAAAACCCCAACAGAACCAACAAAACAGCAACACAAAAAACCCTTCTTACCCCGCCCACCCCCCTTGCTCAAAAGAAACCAAAAACGCTTTTGAATTAGCCTTATGGCAGTCAGTTTGAGACCTGAGATCAGCCCCGGTGTGGACCTCGGGAGAGAATGATTTGCTTTCTTCATTTTGATCAGTCCTGCCGAAGACGACCACCTGTGTTTTACGGCTACTTTTCTCCTTGACAAACTGGTGGCCGTTTTACATAGGATTGACTGTATTGAGATTACTTAAGGGATTGGGGGGGCTACACCTGAAGGCTATCTCGCTTATTAGTGGACCGAATTTTACAACATTTCACACATATAACAAGCATAGTTAGGAGTCTTAAAATCCCCAATCAAATTTGAGAAAAAAGTTTTGTTTCCATGGATACAGCGGCCATATTGGATTTTGTTGACATGTCTTACGTAATGAATACCGCACTTACTGCTCTTAGAAATTGATTGGTTTTTTGTGTGCATCTTCACAAACATTAGATCTAAAAATTTGTGTTGTTTTTTTCTAAAACGAATTAGAAAATTTTTAATGAATTTTTTCCTGAGGTAGTTTTCAAGTTTGCAAAAAAATCCATGAAAATCCACACTCAAGGCACCACCAACAAAAGTCTATTTCTTATATCAAAAATTCAACTGATAAATTTTTAGTATTACATCTTCTCTTCATTCTGTGAAAATGTTGTGAAGATTGGATGAAAAATGGTGGAGTTATTACAAAATATAATAGAGAAAAGTTGCGTTTTGAGGAAACGGCCGAGAAAGAAAAATAAAATTTGACTTTATGAGGAAATGGTGTTGACAAACTTGCCCAGTATGGGAAGAAATGAGGTTTTTGGGGGTTCTTTTGCGATGAAATAGTTGTAGGAGAGGTTGAGGAAGCTAAAAATGCCTACAACTCAAATTCCATACAATACCATGTATAAATGCGTTCTACTGTTACATAAATATTGCTGATTTGGGGATTTCTTAAATTGTTTTTTTTGGTAACTTCTTGGTTCAGCATTTTTTATAACTGTTCCATGCTGAAATGGGCATTAAAATTGTATATGTATTATAATGACAAACTCTTTTTCTTTAATTTCAGTTCTCTCCCTCCGCCATATTGTTGGCTGCTGTAAAGTTTCATGTATCACACTGTCTCATTGGGGAATCACCACCAGTTTCCGTAGGTTTGGCCAGCCCGCTTCACAAACGCATCCCCACCTTATTGCAGAAGGGGAGGTAACTCCGGGCATAACGCGTGCGGAATATCATCAGAGGAGATGCAAACTTGTGCAGGCAGCCGTGAAAACTTTCAGGGGGGTTAAATCTGTGAAAGACCATTTGTTCATTTTTCCATCTTCTACAACGAGCTACATGACAAATGATATCCCTTATCCTTTCAGACAGAATACTGATTTCCTGTATTTTTCTGGATTTCTGGAGCCAGATAGCCTTCTTTTGATTGAAGCAAATCATAAATCTGTGGATGGGGCTCATGTGTCACATTTGTTTGTTCCTCGGAGAGATCCGTCTCGAGAATTGTGGGATGGGCCAAGGTCAGGGACAGATGGTGCCATTAAGCTGACGGGAGTCGATGCATCTTTCACCACAGGAGAACTGGGCAAATATCTTCAGTACTACAACCACCAGCATAAAGACTATGTGTTATGGTACAACCATGGCAGGCCAGTGCACGCAGATTTTCACCATCGGATTTTGGAGCAAGTTATGAAAGACCAGAAACACAAGTGTGTGGAGAATCCCACAATGAATTGCCATAAACTGCGCGCTTTGAAATCTCCAGCTGAAGTGCAGCTTATGCAGCGCAGTGCAGATATCGCATCAGAGGCCTTTATGGAAACTATGAAATTTTCTCGCCCTATGGTAAGACAGTAGAAATGCTTGTATTTTAACAGTAAATTTCAGGCTGTCAATAACTCTCTTCGATTCGGAGAAATGTATTATAACTATAATTTGAGAACACTGTAAATGTTTAAATTGATGTTGAAGGGAATAGCGTTCCTGATTTTTTAAACACTGACAGATGAGGATATCCGATAGTGAATGTGTTTGTATGTGCCCTAGTTTCTATAAGCTTGTTTTTCATTTCTTTTGATCTCATGGGAACCTGTCGTTACTAGAAATCTAGGTGTGGTGACTGGTGTAAATCTTTTATACTTTGATTTACTTGTTGTGCTTCTACTAATTCTTTTAAAAGTATTTTTGATTTAGTGAACAAACTGTTTACAGCTACCATACACTCTTGAGTATATTTTTTAAAAATTTCTGTTGTTGAGCTTATGTTTTTTATGGGTTTTTTCTTCAGGTTAACGAGGCTCACTTATGGGCAAAAATGGACTTTGAGTGTCGGATTAGAGGGGCTGAGTTTTTGGCATACCCTCCTGTTGTTGCTGGTAATTATTGGCCACTGTTTCAGTGCACGGCTATCTCTTATTCTTAGTTGTTTCAACAAGCATTTTTCAGCTGTTGATTAGGTATGCTCTTGACTTGATGATATGCAGTGGTGTCCTCTTGTATTTCAACTCAATAGAATAAAATTCACTGAATGGGATTTAGAGTGAAGTTGTCTTCTCTGTGTAGGGAAACCTAACAATGACAGACTATCCTTTTAACTATAAGAAAATTCTATGGGGATCAGCAATACTGTGTCAGTGAAATTGTCCCCAGTGTTATCAAAGTAGTGTAATGGTCTGTATGAAAATGTCACATATTTTATTATGTGTTGTTTTTTTTTATGCATCATAAAGACATGTGGTTGAGAAATGTGTTCAAGAGTATTTCTTAAACTGTAACAATTGATCCTAAAACACATTTATTCGATTTTTTTTTCTTAGGAGGGACTCGAGCGAACATCATTCATTACATCACAAATAACCAGGTGATTGTTGATGGTGATTTGGTGCTGATGGATGCTGGATGCGAACTTCATGGATATGCCAGTGATCTCACCCGTACCTGGCCAGTGTCAGGTGAGTGTGAACAGTGTAGGGAAATGAGGGACTTTCCATTCTCTGCAAAAAGTAGATGAATTTCCTTCAAGGCCTGAAGACCCGAAACAGTCGGAGCTTATTCCAATATTGTTTGAGGCCGGCAACTCAGAGCAGTGTCAGGGTGGAACCGGCGGCCAAACTGGAAACCATCAGCTACAAGCCTGCTCAATGCTTGAGGCACTTAGAAGCACATATTGCGCCAGCTCTTGGGTGAACCAGAACTCTACAGGAGCCTGGAGGACCTGCAGCGAACAACAGCATTTGTACTAGAGACCTGGATGTCTATTTAGAGAAAAGTGAGAAGAAGAAGAAGATTGTGTGGGGCCTGACTAGTGAAACAAAGTCACTTCCTTATCCTTGATGGACTGCTAGTTTGAAGCTGATTCAGCCTGCAGTAAGAGCTGAGTGCTGGCTGGAGGTAGAGAAGATCACCCTGAACAGGGACAAGGGGAGAGCTCTTCTTTTCCGCCTGTTTCCAATACTAGGGTGAAAGAGGTGGATGGTGATGAGGAGCTGATTGGCTTTTCATGATTTTTGTTCCCATCCCCAGAAGTTTGATAGTTTAGGGCTGCTATGACTCTGCTTTCAGGGCCAGCAAAAAGACAGAAATACAGTCGAACCTGTGTAAGACTGAATCGCAAGGGAGCCAGAAAAAAAATTATGTCTTAGACACGGGATTTAGTGGGGAGATGGAGGGAGGTTTCAAAGGCCCAGCCGATGGGATCAAGGCAAGGGTCGCTTGCCCGGTCAGCAAGCAGTAGTCAAAACTTCACACCTCTCAACTGCTATCATCTATGATAATGGCATGCATTAGTCTTACTTATCTATTGCCTCCAGTGCTTGCTTTTCATAGGACCACTGTTTGACCATTGCCTCCAATGCTTCCACCATTAGCCCCACGCATTGGTGTAACAAGCACAGTCAACCAATGCCACCCTTCACTGCCATGTAACAATGATTCAAGGTGCTCTTTTCCTTGCTGGCCGTGCGATCAGGGCGGCAGGCATTGGTCAAATTAATTTCTCACTTTTGGCTTCTGGCTACCCAGGAAAGTTTCCGCGGTGGCTCTCTACTCAAGCCCTTTCACTGGTATGCGTGAGATTTCACACCCACACCACCCTAACCATCTGCATCGCTCGGGGCTCACATAGAATCATAGATGGGGTGATAACCTGGGTACCTGGAGGTGTCATCTCTGACTCAGATGTAGATGGATAATGACCCGCCATCTTTCACGGTCGCGAGCTGCTGTTGCACATTCTGCCATATCCAGGCCAGTCCATGTTCTTATGATGTCCTTTCATCTTATTCTTTTCCTTCCTGTGGCTCTCCTGCCCCACATCTTTCCTTCAAGCACCTCTGTCACAATGGTCTCTTGTCGTTTTAAGTGGCCATAATATTTTCTACGTTTTTTTTGTTCAGCAGGGTTTGTTTTGTGTGTAGAATCTGACACATCTCTTTGTTTGTTTTTTTTGTTTTCCAACTTACTCTGGCCATTCTACGGTAACATCACATCTCAAACGCATTTATTTTGTTTTCTTCTTTCCTTGTCAAAGTCCAGGTCTCTGCGCCATATAACATCTACCCCCAAATTGCACCCATCTCCCCTTCTTTGCCCGGTGGCATGGCGTTAAGTTTAGAGCCGGTGGAACCCGACTTGTGAGTTTTGTTTCAAATCAGGGCTGAATGGGCAAAGCATTTTCCATCTTAGACAAGTGAAACCCTCGGAAGGGAGGGGATTTTCCTTTACGTTTCCACGTTGGACAAGTTCCCGTTTTATACAGGTAATTAAATAGGAATGTATCAAGGGGGGGAGCGGGGAGATTCAGTTAAGACAGGTTTCCGTTTTATACAGTTTTCAGTTAAGGCAGGTTCGACTGTACTCGATAGAGACTTTCCCTCTAAGCGAACTAGTGTCTTTTGCAAGCAATGGTGAAAAGCCTTACCACGACATCATAGATACATAAAGCTAACTGCCAGCAGCAGCCAGTGATGCTGATTCACACTTTGGTTTTTAATGGGGACCTACTGCTTTAACTCATTCAGTGCTGAGGGAAAACTTATTTACTTCCCTGCTGTGCTGAACATTTTCTGAGTTAATGGGTTAGGTTGAGGGTTTATTTGAAAAAAGATTATAGTAAATAAAATTCTTCTTCTATTATCACATTTTTTTCTACTGCTTATTCATAACTGAATGTAGTGTCTTGTGATTCTGTTAACTTTTATGCCTGTGGGTGTATAAATTTAAAAATAGCTGTGATGTTTGGATCGAGATCTAATTGTGAGCCTTGGGTAGTGGGAGAAGTATTTATTATTGTAAGTGCATTTCCCTTTGACATTATGTTCTACCCACTAGAATTTCTGCTAGGGTAGCAGATAATGAAGTCTTTTCTTCTTTCCATAGACATATGTCACACCTACATAGCAAAAAAAACCCCCCAACTTAATGGGTGGTTGGCAGGTGCTCTGGTGCGGTTTGCTTTTTCTTTCCTTTCAAACATTATCTCTCTTCCTTTTTTGCATTTGTTACTCTCTTGTAACACTTTTAATCTTTCACACTTATATGACCTAATTGTCTTTGCAGGTGGTGTAAAACTCTTACTAAAACATAAGAAAATCCCAACTTCTTTATTATACCTTTGTTTTCCTCTTGTAGGCAAGTTCACCAAACCCCAAAAGGAGTTGTACAATGCAACGTTGCGAGTTCAGGAAGCCTGTATCAAACTGTGCACCAACCAGTACTCCCTGGATGAACTCTTCCACGAGATGCTGCTGCTATTGGCAGAGGAACTGACGCACCTGGGCATCATCGCCGCTGAGAGCTCTCCTGAAGAAAAACTGCAGGTACGTGAAATGAAATGGAGGCTGAAGTGGAGGTTTGTTAACTCTTTATCTCCGAGGGGAGTAAACCCACTGTGCCAGGGCAGTCTTTTGGTACAAAATCTAAAAGTGACATGTATGGCACTAAATTGATCATCAAATCACAACAAGTGAACATACTTTGAGAGTTTGTAATCTAATGAATGAACACCCGGTTAAAGCGACTTGTTTTTGGCAATTACCGAAAAGTAATTTGACGTTGAAGCTGTTGTACAGGAATGTGCGCCCGAGCCGTTGCCAGCGGCTCACCGGCACAGCAGTTCTGACCGCAAGCCGCTGGAAGTTAACTCATTCAGTATTAATAACAGGAATTTTGGAAAATTGGGAAAACCACCCCCCACCCCCTTTCCTCCCAAAATGTGCGCACCCACACACGCGCGCGCGCGCATGCACGCACGCATTCACACATGGACGCACACACTCCACGGCTGTTACCGACCGCCAACTTAGTCAAACCGCCAGCCCGCGGCACTCCCCGTAACCCGATACTCTGTGACCCCGGTCACCGGGTCAGCGCCGCCGGTTCACTGCCGATGCCGAGTTACGGTTGTTTTCTTATCACACGATGTTTTTTAAGCATATAAACTGAGACAGTAAACAAAAACTATTCTAGTGATCTCACAGAAAATCACACACACTGAACGATCAATATAGTGTGGGCACGTAGAAGCGATCGTGAAACTGTACTGGGTACTGTTGCAGACATACGGATGCCATAAAACTGTATAGCAATTATGCAAAGTTGTAAAGGGGTCTGATGTTTTAAATAAAAATTGAACATGATCTTTGCTTTTGATTTTGACAAAATTAAGGAAATATGATGAAAATAGGATAAAGTAAACACTCACGTGGTGGCATCATTGTACGCTCCGTCAAAGCAAAGATATTGAAGCTTGAATGCAGAATCACAGAAAATTAGGATCCTTGATGTTTCTTTTCTGGCCTTTATAAGTTTTGTGAGTAGTATGGGTTGTCCTCTTGTTTTGCACTGAATCGTATTGGTACTTGAATTTTTTAATTTTCTCCTAACTAAATGAGTATTACGTTTTTTTCTTCTTTTGTTAGTGGTCGCGTTGGGGAGATCTCTAGAGACTGAGAGAAGAGTTTGTCGTGTTTAAATGCTGAAGAGGTGCTGCTATCTACCATTAGCTGTGTAGGTTTGGATGGCGTGGATGTAGCAATAGGGAGACTTGAGGTGTTGCTATCTACCATTAGCTGTGTAGGTTTGGATGGCGTGGATGTAGCAATAGGGGGGAGTTGAAGCTCAAACTCACTGTGGCCTGTGGTTGATGATGCAGCGCTAGTATCGAGAGATGCGATGTCTTCGTCCTGTCTTTCTTCATGACTAGTATTGTCCTCTGTGTGTGTAGATGGCTCTGCAGTTTGAGTTACTTGTTGTGTTTGCCGAGTCTTCAAACGAAGATCTATGTGGTGAATGTGTTGTTTTTGTAGCTTCTGATGTTTTCGTTGTTACTAATTCTATTGGAGTGTTCTTGCTCCCCATTGATGTGCGATGATAGTGTGTGCATATCGAGCAGTCACTAGCGCGTATATCAGACAGAAAAGCTGTCCACAAATTTGAGGAGGTTTCAGCTGCTTTTCTTGCGTTTATTATAGTTCCCTCAAACGAATGGGTCCTACTGCGCTTTATCTTGTTGGTACAGGCATAACATATCGTCAAAGAATGTTTACTCCTTTCATCAACTGCTATCGTAACCCCAAATACCAAGATATCGTGTGCAAAGTCAATGCATTTGTACGCTTTTCTCTTTTGCAATTTCTGTTTTCCTGATAGACTTCTACCACCACATGTTCTACAAAGTTCATGAATATACCGAACATGGGACGCTTCATCATGGCACTCCATTAGGAATATTAATGTTCCAATACTCCACAGCAAAAAAGCAGAAGAAATCCAAACAAGGCGAACGAGGATGGGGTACTTTCACACTCCAAGGTCTACACAAAATCGGTCACTATGAATCACACAGAATACGTACAATGTTCTCTTTTCCTCATGTAACTCAGTACTATTTTCTCAAGAGTAATCAAGGAGAAAAAATTTAATTGTGGGCTCAATTATTGAGAAAAATGACTTTAAATAAAAATAAATAGATGCAAGTTGCTTTAAAAGTAATAAAGGATAGAGTGCATTTCTCAGCAAGCAGGATTAACACTAGTGAACGCACACAAGAGAAAATTATATCGTCTTGTCGGGTTGAAGTAGCCCTTTAAAATGAGACCCCACATGGAGACATCGCATCTTTAGATCGGGAGATATTGGGGATCAAATTAATCGAAAATGACTGGACTCAAGTTTCCTGGGCACGGCCGAGGCATGCCGGGAGTGCCGCTGCCGTCACGGTACCTTGCACGGCTGACAGCTGATTTATTACCGTCTCGGGGTGGTCGGCGGGAAACCCTTGCCCGGTAACTAAACTGGCGGTTTTGGGGCGATTTAGACAGCCGTGACTCACGCACACTCATGCCACACACTAACACATACGGTACACATACTCATATACATGCACACACTCAAACACATACACATGATCAATGTTTTCACATTCTGGTGGTCACTGTTTGTCTTGAGTTGTCTTTGTTAAGCCTGGGGGTTCCGACTAGTTTTGTAAAATTCTGTGTCATATTTATTTTGTTTTCAAAATGTTGCTTTACGATTGTTTGAACTGGTTTGATTCTTACTTTTGTGAACATAGATTGTGGTTTATTTATTTTTATTTTTAAAATCTAAGATTTTTCATACTTCCTGTTCCCAGGATAGAGAAAGATAGAGTCTAGAGAAAGCAATGACGAAGAGAGAGAGGGGGAAAAAAGCAATAGACAGAGAGAGAAAGCGGGAATGAAAGGAAAAAAAGAAAGAGAGACCGATAGATAGATAGATAAACCCATACGCTGACAGGCAGTGCACTGATTTTGTTCCTGGACTTATTGAGTCCGTATGCTTTGTGTGTATGTGTGTGTGAGTAGTTTGTCAAAACAGTGACGTGTGAGGCAGCGTGATTTTTTCAGGCGCTTGTCAAAACAATGAAGGGGAAGAAACTGGCATTTTCCCGCAGGTTTGGGAATTTTTATTGCAATTTTGTTTTTTGGCTTCACACCTTTCATGTCCATTGAAGAACATATTTCTGTGTGTATTTTACTGAAAATCGTTGCTTAAAGGCCCAAAAAATGTAAATTTTCAGTTTTAATGGACTCTCCAGCTAAGGAAATAACAGAACTTTGGCAACCAATTTCTTGCTAATTTTACCTCTGAATAGTCTGAAACCAGGCGACACCTACCTCCTTCAATCGTCAATATTTCAATTTGTATCGAAGATGAATGGATATTTTTCATTGAAAGCAAGACAAATGAACAAGCTTTAAGGTGTACTAACAAGTCTACGCGCCCGAAAATTGACGAGCGCCTGATTCCGCCGCGTCGTGACACAAAGGATTTCTCCACTTGTTTGTGCAATGCTGTGAGTGTTTGTTTCCCTCTTGCAGCTGGCCCGTAAATTCTGCCCCCACCACGTGGGTCACTATCTGGGTATGGACGTCCACGACACCAGCACCATGTCTCGCAAGGCCAAGCTGAAGCCCAACATGGTCATCACTATTGAGCCTGGTAGGTCAATGGTAGTGGGAAATTGTACATGTATTAGAATTATTAGATTTTTCTCCCTCTTCAACATAACTTAGTTCCACTTGACAATTCTCTGAAAAGACATGAAGAAGACATTAATTTTTTTGGGTCTAAATCTAACCACGCTTTCCACATTTCCCTTCTGAAATAATTCCGTGCAAAGTCGTTTTTGTAAAGCAAGAGAGATTGAAAATGGATGCCTAGAAAGTTTAGATCAAATGATATGTAAACATCCACTTCATGTACTGCTATTATACAGGGCCTGAACACCAGCTTATTATTTGTTTGGAGAAATAATGCAGAATTTAAACAGAATCTAAGATGAAAGCTGCAAGACTGATTTGAAATATGTTCATCCTGTATGTCGTCCGTTGGTGCCCCACTCTTTGCTGCAACAGGCGTCCATCTATCTTCCCTGCTCTCTGCTTTGGTGTACCACTTTATGAAGTTGTAAACAACTGTCAGATTTTATGTTTTCAGTGAATGATGTAAGATGTCTGCCTTTATTTATCTTTGCTCTGCAGCACAGTTGTCATCAGGTCTGTTTTTATCTTTCTGTTTACACGAGGAAGGCATTTGTGTCTTCTTTTGCTGCTGATCTTAGAAAGCATACTACACTGTGTATGAAGTTATTTCACTACACTTTCATTTCTTCTTTAATCTGTCTATTTTTCTTATTTTTGTGTCTGGGATTTTTCTGTTGTCATGCTTACTTTTATCCTTTAATTGCAAGTAAAACCCAATAACGTGCTCTTTCGTTCATTTCATTTCATGTACTTCTCTGAAAGATTTGAAAACTTTCTTCCATTGGCAGGAATTTACATCAGAGAAGATGACTTTACCGTCAGTCCAGAGTACAGAGGCATCGGTATTCGTGTTGAGGATAACATTTTGATCACAGATTCTGCCCCGCTCAATCTGTCTGCCTCCTGCCCTAAGGAAATAGAGGAGATTGAGGGCATAATGGCCGCTCGTGCTTAGGTCTGTCAGGTTTCTAGTAAAAGTCAAGTAGCCCGTAGCCTACCCCCCATCTCAAAACCAAAACGGCAAGACCAAGGTTGAACATCTAGGGTCACCATGGAGGTCACAGGGGAGGTCACTGTGGAGGTCACCCTGAAGGTCACTGTGGGGTTCCAGCCATGTCTTGTTACAGTAACAGGAAACAGCAGACTGCGATCGTCGTGACGCACAAAGAAATCAGGAGTTGTACGGTACTTTACTTTTTTCACTGTCTTCAGCAAGATGAAGAGAAAAGAGGAGATAGAAAGCATATATACGTGTCCTGTGTCCAGAGAATTGAGGAGACACAGAAGAAGGAATCTTTAAGCTCCCCCCCCACAAAACGGAGTGGAAGGAGTGCATCTTTTTCCACCAATAGCAGTGGGGATACAGAGCAAATCTATCTGTGATTTTTCAATGTTCAGCCATGTAGAATTGAAGATGGTCCCATCAGTTCACTAGAGTTGGGTTGCCTTCATGTGACCCAGTTGGACTTTATGCAATATCCTCCTACCTGACATTTTTCTCCTGCCATTTTGCGTTCTTGGATTCCCTTTGGTCGTGCAACCCATTCCGTAGGATCTTGTCAGACCGTAATGGGACTGGAATGTGTTGTTTGAAGCTGTCTGAGTTTGGGGGATATGTGTGTTATGTGTACATTATGCGTTAGGCTACGGGACTTGTAATCGTGAGGTTGCGGGTTTGGGGGTTCGAGCCGCGGGCCTGGCGTTGTGTCCTTGGGAAAGGCTCTTTGCACGAATTTTCCTCACTTCACCCAGGTGGAAATGGGTACCTGGCCATAGAGAGTGAAAGATCTTGTCTGTATGTTAGTGTTTTGGCGCCTTCAAATGGTCTCTTGCACTGTATGCTTCCCAGGCAGTTGAGGTTGTTTCAGAATGCTCTCAGGTCTGCTGGGGTAATAGTATAGAGTGTGAAGCTTGTTGAGCGGGGATTTGCGCAATATAAATGCTATCTATTATTTTTATTATTATTACATGATGTATACATGATGCATGTCTGGTCACCAGGCTGTAGCAACTTTGGGTAGAAGGACATCTGGTCATATTGAGAATCGGTCTTTTTTTTTGTGTGTGTGTGGTTATTTTATTTATAAGTTTGATTTTGATTGTTGATATATAATTAAGAATTGGTGGATGGGGAGTGAATAAGGATTTTTTTTTTTTATGTAAAAAAAATTTCTTTGTTTACTTGTTGATATATGACGAGGAATTGGTTTGGGGAGGGGAGGGGGATGGAGGAGGGGTGTGGAGAATAAGGCTTTTTTGTGTTTGTTTAATACAGTGGAATCCTGTTGTAACGAGAGGGAGGGGACTGGTGTCAAATGTCCACTATAGCAAGATTCTCATTATAAGGGACCCAGTAATAAATTCAAGGAAAATAGTAAAGTAGGCCTAATCTATGAGTCTGGTTTTCGGTTTATTTCTTTTTGTAATTTCCCCTGAGGATGATTTGGTTCAACATGACCTTTAAGTCTTACTTGATCAAAAGTTGAATCAGGTTTCTTTCTCAAACGCTAGCGATATTGACAGCTCGGCGTTGGCGATCAGAAAGAAAGTTCTCTAGGCTAACTCGCCTGCTGTGTTGTCCCCCACCCCACCACACCCTGTGGGGCGTTCCGTCTGCTTGCGAACAAAGGAAACATACCACACCCCGCCCACGTCACACATTCACTCCGTCCATCACAGTACAGCACTATGACCTCTCCATCCCTGCATCGGTGAAGTGAGAGGCATGGTAGACCTAGATAATTTAGACTAGGCTGGCCTATCACACGATGCGTTCTGCTTGTCTGTGCATGCCACACTCTCCCCACTCATTCAATCAGGCCTTCATTGTTGGCACTCGTGGGCTCTCCCATTCTTTGTTTCGCTAGATCACCAACAAGTTTCTCAACTGGCGAGGTTTTACATTAATAAATAGCCTTTGCGCTGTGCACAACAGCAGCTGTATTACGGTACAACCGACTCCCGTGTTTGTCCGATTGCGCTATAGCAGTATTTTATTTACAAAGATAAAGAAGGGGGAAAAACGGGGTTTTAGAATTGTGTCTTAATAATAGACTTCTGGTTGTTTGAGGACTCGTTATAAGTGGATTCCACTGTACTTGTTTGTTTGTTTGTTGATGTATGACTAGGGAGTGGTGTGTTGGAAGAGTACATGGCTTTTTTATGTTCGTTTATTTGTTTGTTTGTTTGTTATGTATAACAAGGACTTATGGATGGGAAGAGAGAGCAAAGATGAGTAAAGGTCTCTGGTTATCTAATGTATGCATGTGCACTGTGGATGGTTGATGAAGCTATATATAT
>NW_004797740.1:584002-604376 GCF_000002075.1 Aplysia californica
ATGTCATGTGTAACTTTTCCCATTTTCTTGGTGCCAACGTGATCTGGACTTTTTCAGTTTTGATAGAAAATAGTTTTGGTGCGCAAGTAGCGGTGTTGAATATTTTTGCAATAAATTAAGACACTGCCAGCTTGATGTTACTGTGCTTTTTGTGCGGTTCTGGATGAGACCATCGTTTTTGAGGTGGGTGCCAATATTTTTTTGAGAACTTAGCCCTGTTGGAAAGATGCTGAGAGTTTTGTGGCATCTGGGCGACGCTTGTGACAATCTATGTTTGTTGGGTATGTAAATGTTTGCTTAGACTATGATTAAAAATCAAAGCATATTTAATTTGTAGAGGGAAATAATTGTTTTTGTTCTTGAGTCCTTTTGAGCTGTCCCCGCCCTTTTATGCAAGGAAAATTCTGAAATTATGCAAACTGAGCCTAAAAATGTGATATTATGCGATTCTGTTAATTTTAACAAAGAATGATAAAGGAAAATAATCAGAAATTATGCAAAAAAGCTAAATTTTGCTAAATTATGTGGGGTGCATAAATCCACGGGGACCGTTTGAGAGAGGTGAGTTTTATGATGGTTGACATAACAAATTGTATACTACTGTATGGCAAAATATGTTTAAATTGCTCAAAACTTTATCCTTGTTGCACTACCACTGAAAATGAACAGTAAGGTTGAACTTCCTGAGTTCATTTTTTCGTACATATGGTCGTTAATGTATTAAGACATTTTCAGAAAAATGAAGTTTTATTTGAGTTGTACTTTAGGTAGCTGTTCATGATTAGTTGATCTGCAGGTGACTTTGATACAGAGTTGAAAAGTTGTAAATAGTACTAACAATGTACAAGATTGAAATGTTTGAGCAACTTTTTTTTGTGTTGCTAAATGTTTTATGGCGCTCGCAACTGCATAAGGTCATATTCATATGAGCGCACGGGACACACTAAACATTTAAGTTGGTAGGAAATTTTGAATTTTGCTCGGGTTGCGGCTGAAAGCTTTTCTTATCAATTTTAGACCTACTAGGGATCTTTAACGTGTGCAACTTGTATACGGGACCGCATTTGAACCCACGACCTATTGAATGGAGGCGAACACCTTAACCTCTCGACCATGAGAGCCCCTTGAAATTATGGTAGATAAACTTTATTTCTGAATAGATTGTGTAAGTCAAAGAGGTGCCCTGCGTTGCCAGCAATGATTGTTTTTTGTTTTTTCCTTTCGTTCTTTGAAAACAAATAGATCTTTATTATGAATGTATGGGAAAGTGGTCTAAGGAAAAGTGTGGGTCTTGACTGCGAATTTAGACTACTGGACTGTGAACTGCTTCAGTTGAATCTAGTTGAGACATGATTATCGCATGTGCCAAAGCACTTTGTTCAATCCTTGATTCATGCTAGTGTGGTATGCAATTCATGTTGTTTGCTCAGCCTTTTCACTCCCCCCATCCAAGGGTATGAGGAAGTGGACTTTCAGTCGGGCAATGTTCCTGGATAAGATTAACGATTTCAGAGGTCCTGTGCGCTCATTGCATATGTTAACGTATCTTTAGAAAATTTCTAGCAAAGAGAAATACATCGACATCATAACTGACTTTCAGTGCATGGAAAAAAAAAATCAAGTAGACGGAAACAACTGAGGGAAAGAACAGAAACTAGGTCTACCACCCGAGTATAACATTTTGTCTGAGAAAAATTCTTTTAAAAAATCTTATTTCTATTTATACTATACTAATTAAACTCTGGTTGATATTAACAAGGATATCATTAAAAACAGCACACAGCTGCCTGACTGGAAAGGTACTGTTTTTTGTTACGAAAATCAATCGTGTACAAATTAGTTGCAGTTTGTTGAAAAAGAGATCTGTGCTGTTGTTGATTACCTTGTGATCTGGCGGGCGGCTGCAGGAAAAGAAGAAGAAATCTGATGGTGGGTGTGAATGGTGTGCTACACATACCCAGCATGTCTCTATGCAACTGATTGTGGCGTCGGTGGCCTAGTGGTTAGGCTCTCGGACTCGCAACCGTAAGGTCGTGGGTTCGAATCCCGTCAGGGGCCCGACGTTGTGTCCTTGGGAAAGGCACTTTACACGAATTTTCCTCACTTCACCCAGGTGGGAATGGGTACCCGGCTATAGACAGCGAAAGATCTTGTCAGTTTGTTAGTGTTTGAGCGCTTAATCGGCTGCTTGCACTGTATGCTTCCCGGGAAGCTGAGAATGTTTCGGAATGTTCTATGGTCTGCTGGGGTAATAATATAGTGTAAAGCGCATAGAGCCTGCTGTTGAGCGGGGATATGCGCTATACAAATGCTATCTATTATTATTATTATTATTATTATTATTGTCTTTCTTCCTTGTTATAAATGTTGATGTTAATCTAATCTTACTTGATTTGACTAATTTATGTTTGAATAAAATATTTTTTTTACAACTGTATGTGTATATCGTTTTAGTACATACGCTGTTTCCATGTGGATTTTAACCACCACTCTTGTCTTGGCAGCTTATGACCAGCCTGTTCTTTTACCTTGTAGGGTCTCTCTCCCACAGAAGAACAATGTGATTGCATGTTAACATGTTCTTATGCACTTTAGAATTGTAAATGGGCTGATTTATCGATGTCATGCTCATACTGTGACGGAACAACATGGAGTGAACTGCTGCTTTTTCTTTCCTCATCCGTACTTTCATCATTTTTCCTCTACTTCTTTTGTATATTTGTCACTCTCTTGTGAACTGCTATTTCCGGGGTGCCTTGATAGTCGAAGCCGACTTTGTGCTGTTGAGGCTAAAGAGGTGAGCAGAGTAAGCCTGATTCCGGGTTTGGGCTTCTCTGTTGACTTTCACCCCTTGGAGTTCATAATATGACCTCATACAGTTGCAAGCACCGTAAAACCTTACTAAAACAGCCCCCCCCCCCTTCCCTCCTCACTCTTTTTTGCTTAAACGTATATATAATGGTGTTGATGAGTCTGGAGATTAGGCTACCGGATTTATAATTGTGAGATTGTGGGTTCCTGGGTTTGAGGCTCATCTTGGTCCGACATTGTGTCTTTTTGAAAGGCACTTTACTCGATTGGAATGTTCTGTGTCTTTGTGAAAGGCACTTTACTCGAATGTTCCGTGTCTTTGTGAAAGGCACTTTACTCGATTCGAATGTTCCGTGTCTTTGTGAAAGGCAATTTACTCGATTCGAATGTTCCGTGTCTTTGTGAAAGGCACTTTACTCGATTCGAATGTTCCGTGTCTTTGTGAAAGGCTCTTTACTCGAATGTTCCCATTTGGCTTGGTCCTACCGGAGATGGGATGTTACATTTGGAGCTCCCACCTCTTTAACAACCTTACAGTGTTGCAAGGAGTGTAGAACCTATAACATATTTTGCTCATTTTTCGCAAATGTACATAATATTATTCTTCCTCTTCCGATTGTCAAGTATCCACTTTAATTTTAGTAGACATTTTACAGCTCTTGGAACACAATTAGGTCATGCAAGTGGCGAAGATTGGTGTTACAAGGAAGAAACAAAACTTAAAAGAGGAGGAGAGATAATGATAGATGTTTGATAGGAAAAAAGGAGCAAACCACACCAGAGCACCTATCCACAAGCATCAATTTTGTTTGAGTAAAGAGAAGCACATTGACACAGTCATGGCTATTTAGTAGTGGAAGAAAGGAAGACAGATGGACAGAAACAACAGAAGAAAAGTGAAGAAGTAGAACCTACCAGTGGTGTCCTCAAAACACCTCATCCATTTTGCAACCAAGTGAAATGAGGAAAATAAAGCAAGGAACCTTTTCCTGAGAACTCGTCCCACTTGTCAGAGCTGGTGATTGAACCCTTGACAGCTCTTATCCGTTTTTAAATTAAATTATTTTTTTTGGTAAGTGTTTTACGGCGCTCGCAACTGCATAAGGGACACACCTAATATTTTCAGTTGGTAGGAAATTTTGAATTTGGCCGGGTGGCGGCCGAAGCGTACTCAGACCACCAAGGGATCATATAATGTGCCCAACTTGCACACGGGCCCTCCGAGATTTTTCGCCCTTGTCCAAGAAGTCTAGGTGTAGATCTTTCCTACCAGAAGATCAGGGGTGTGGCTTAAAGACAGCATTAAGAAGGAGCCAAGGAGTAGCAGTAGAAAGGCTGTAGAAAGAGACAGGAGGCCAAAGGAGGTGAGTGGGTGGGGGCAGAAAGAAGAGACGAAAGCAGACGACAGGACATTGCTAGAAAGCAGAAAAGGAGGTGAAAGTGAAAGGAGACAATTTTAGAAAAGAAAATTTTTTGGTCACTACCCACATTCGAACCCAGGACCTTTGAATGAGAGGCCAACACCTTAACCTCTAGACCACGAGAGCCCCCAGCTCTTATCCCACAGGCTACTGGAAGTCCTGACAGTTAAAACTGTCTCAACGTTTCTTTTACTCTTCTAATCAGCGCCATCCGTTACTTGTACCACTTGTTGCAGCTTTGTATTGACATTTTAATTTTAAAACACTGAGCCATATGTTTCGTATTTTGTGACCAAATGACATTAGTCTTAATGCACTGGTACATGAAAAACAGTAAAACCTAGGTTTACATAACGTAATGTACCAACTTCAGACCAAAGATTTTAAATGTCTCAGCTGGAACAGCACAGACTATAGTAGTATTATACACTTTGTATGTTTTACCTTTGATTTACTGTACAAGTATCAGGAATAACCACTCGCAAATATCTTGAGATTCTTATATATTACTAGCTGGGCCCCCTTTCGATGAAAGGAACGATCGGTGCATTAACATCAACCGAAAGTCATTGGCCTACTATATTTATACGCTACTGGAATGGAGCAATAAATCTTGAGACATGCATGATTCTGAACCACTATTAATTTAGTCAAATTCAAAAGTTAAGTGATTCGGAAGTTTTAGGTGGCCAAGCCAAAGTGTGACGAACTTCCACAAATATAATATAGATACAGATAGCTGACTATCCTGTTTGATGAACAGACTCAAAAGAATAGATCGTCAAGTCATTGAGTGATCGGTGCGCGCCCTCCTTGTGAGCGAAAGCCTCACTTGTTTACAATTGCGTCTTAGAAGACGGACTTTCCCAAGAATAGATCTAAATGAAACTAATGAAAAACTAAAAATTAAACTAATGACTTCAGGCTCCTCAATAAAACTGTGCTCCCTTTAAATGATTCTGAACCACCATTAATTTGGTTAAATTTGAAAGTTAGGTAGTTCGGAAGTTTTAGGCGCTAAAGTGACAGACTTTCACAAATATAATATGTAGAGATATATAGAGAGAAAAAAGTACACACAACCAAAAGTATTGTATATCAATTGTATAAACTCATTCCTTTTTTGGTCACATATGTTTATTTGTCAACAAACAAGAAACACAATTAAAAGATAAAACATTTGTCTCATATTTCTTCATTATTATTTTTTTTTTTTGATAAAAGGAACATTTATCATTATTATGATAGTCAAAGTGATAGTTTCCGACACTGAAAGACTCATATGTGATAGAACCACTGATGAAATGGCTCTCTCGTACATGTGCGGGGGTGGAAAACTCCACTATGTTGGGAGTGTGTGTCTGTTTGTGTGCTGCAGGAGTTGGTGAGTGTGACTAATATGAAGAGAACACTATCAGGCTGGGAGGGGGAGGAGGAGGAGGACCTGGTCAGTGAGACCACATGGAGATGATGATGAGGGACAATTCAACGATTATCTGACAAAAATAGAGATGTCTTACCAGGCCAAGGACATTTCAACCACCATGTGACTAATAAACAAAAAAAATGAAAATAAAATTTTTTTAAAAAGCAAAAAAAAAACCCCAACATGTTTCAGACAAGTCAATGGGCATTAAAATTAATTACCATGTTAAAATTAACACCAAAATGAGCCCCAAAGAAAATGTTTCAGTGAGATTGAACATGAAGGAATGCAGTTTTTTGGGAAGGTCTGACAATAGCTGTATCTAGGCCAGCTCATAGCAAAACAGTTTACAACATTCGGACATTTTCCTTCAACATGGCAACAACTGTAGAAGAAAGCTAGTGCGAAACACTCAAATAAGGACAAACAAACTTAGCAATGACAATAATTTAAAAAAAACACCTCCCACAAAAAATACGTAGACTTTTTTAAAAATGTAAGGAAATAATGTGAAGAGAACGATGAGCCCATCTTAAGTTATTCATCTGGAATACAAAGTGAGAGGTATCAAAGGTTGCTTGTTGATTCTGAACTAGAACAAGTAAAAACTAAGACAACTTAAAAAAAAAAAAAGTTGACTCATTAATACATGTAAAATAATTTTCTTTTGTTGAAAGTATTTTTTAGAACACTCAAAAACAGGCCGGGACTTTTGGGTCCTGCATAAACGGCCACAAAGACTGAAAAACATCCCAAGACAGACAGATAAACTGTCAGGGCTAAGGCCTCATCCTACTTGAATTTTAAAAAGGTGCTTTGGAAATGGACACAAAAGTGGAGAGCAGTCAAAGGAAAGGAAATATGTTGGCACTATAAAATGAAACCTTAACCCCCCCCCACAACACCAAAAATAACTGACACGCAAGATAAAACAACAAAATAATGTGACGAAATTATTGGAAATATCAGAACCAACCCCAAAAACAATCAAGATTAAAGCTCTTTTCAGAATCATGGACAGAGCTAAAACATTGGAAAAGAACATGTTTGTAAAATATTTCTTTTGTAAGTCAAAAAAAAAAAGCAAAGTAATTTTATTAAATTCTTTTCTTTGTTTAAGGCACAGCAGATAAAGGGCACCCTTTTAAAGAAAGCGACAATACATTGTAAGACACAAGTTTTATAAATACCTGGAGGCAAAAATACACAAATGGAGGCGGGGGCAGGCTGGTTTTTCAAATATTCACACACACACACACACACACACACACACACACACACACACACACACAGTGTCAGCACATCTCTCTTACACACTGTTTTCAAACCACAGGGATAATCACACATTGGCTTTAGCTTGTACATTCTGTTTGGTCCATTGCACGCTTAGTAGATCACAAGATACGCTCACCCACAATTACCTTTCTCTGCAACTGCCCCTGTGACACTACCACACAAACGCTAACAATTTCTTAAAATGACTATTTAAAAAGTCACAACTACAGCATTTAGAACACAATACGCTAATTGAAAAAAAAGGAAGGTTTTGTCTACTTTTGTTTGTTTCTGTTCAAATCGAATAGATTATAAACTATTTTAAACTATAGAATGTTAAAAATATCTACAGTCAACTTTTCAACCAGTGAAAGCTTCGAGGAATATTTGGTTTTCCTGAACATTACCCAAAACTGCTGGTCCTGCTAGCAAAACAAATTGTCACAGAAAGTGCTCCATGGCTTAACCCCACAGATCCAAAATTCTTCAACAGACTACTAAAAGGAAGAAATGTGATTTTCTCAATCAGAGAAGATGAGATATATATATAGAGAGAGAAAAACAATTTTTAACACTGTGGAAATGGTCCATGATGAGTCTCACTGCAAGGAAATCTATTTCATCGGGGTAAAGTTTGGAACAAAGACGCAAGCTAAGGACTAGGTATTCTTTTTAGGAAATTAGCTCTTTATCTAAAAAAAATAAATAATAATTTCCACATACAAGGACAGTATGTTCTACCATGGAGTCACTTCATATAATCAAAAATTCCAGCAAGGATCCTGGAACCTAAGAAAGGAAATACACTAAAAAATCAATATCGCATTAGTGGACAAAAGACCAAAAAAACTCTGATCATAATCATTATTACAGACTACATTTCACAAGAACAGCTTGACTTTCATCCGGGGGATCCCCACGCACCAGTACAAGTCACAAGGGCTGCCTGTCCTACAAGAGTTTGAGCAATAAGCTGAACAAATGCCCTGCAACCAATCAGAACTCGGTGCACTGATAATTTATAATCTTAGTCACCACTGAAAAAAAAAGTCAGCACACCGAGCAGACATAAAACTCTTAAAATGCTGTGAATCTTTTCAAAAGGAGAAGCCAACTGTGAATTAAAAAAAAAAAAACACATTTAAAATAGATTGAAATTTGCACTACAATTCGTGTTTTTGGTACTGTTTAGTTGTTACCTTCTAACCCACATGCTACCCAATTTGACCGGTTGCAAGGCAAATGGTATATATATTGGCGATATTCTGCAAGAATAACACGACATGAGAGCAAGTAATTACGATATCAAAGGGTGGAACACGAGCATAGTAATATAATATATATAATCATATATATATATATATATATATATATATAAACATATTGTATTGGCTGAATTCAATTAATACCTGCAGCAAAATAATTCACAATGCACTCGTCAAATGGTATACAAGATTCCTCCCCAGGAAAGAACAGAGATATAAACTCTTGAAAATCAAGGCCTCTTGAAAAGCAAACAGCTCTACAAAGATAATTAGCTTCTCCGCATCGTAATTGTTCCTGACTAGCCTGGTGCAAAGACTTACCACTTAGACGATCACACAAAACCACAGAAAAAAAAGATGCTAGTACAATTCGTACAAGGTAAGAGAATCAAAAGACTTTCTGGCAACGAGAATAAAAGAGGCACTCGTTTACAGCAGTTGAAGACATCGCCACGAGGGTTGAACAAAAAGGAGCGCGCGAGCAAGGAGAAAACGTGTCTTACAAAGACTGTTCAGTTAGGGGTGTCACATTAATCTCAAATGGACTGGGTTGAGGAGAAGACAGACAGCTAATTGTTTTCTGCCTAAAGACACAACAGCAACAAGGTCGCCCCACACAACACCCAATTTGAAAAAAAAAACCCCCAGAGTACCAAAGTAGACGAATGAGCATACCCAGTCTGAAAAAGTAGGAACATCAAACTGCAAAGCACATAGATACGGCTGACCAGAGGGCCAGAATATTCCATGAGATTCTACACAGAAAACAGTTACAGAGCCCAAAGAGAGAAACATGGGTCTCAAACACATTTAACCTTTTAATAGCAGAACATTTAAGTCTTTACTAAAATCTATATAGTGTTATTCAACACTAAAATCAAAAGAAGTGTGGCGGAAAGCTCTCTGAAGACTTCAAATAATGAAGAAAAGAGACACTAGAGGACAATTCCTTTCAATCTGTCCTGAGGCAAACTCTCCCAGCTCCATCTGCTAAGATGCTGACACCTTCTGTTGACTTCTGAGAGAACAGAATTTATCTACTATAAATCTTTTATTGCTTATTATTTATCAGAATGGTCAACCAGTTGTATCTTCATTCTTGCAAGACGCCATGGTCGCAGTTCAGCCATTTGGTCGTTGGGAGTCATTTCTTGAAAGAACTAACAAACAATCTGAATTACTATCTCGTCTAGACCACAAACTGGAAAGAGATTCAGCGTAAGTGGCGGCAACAGCTTAATCGGAAGAAAATTTACAGGGTGGAGATATTACCTTCATGAAAAAAGACGAGCACAACTCCTCCCCCCCTCCCCCTCAACAAAAAACAACAACACAAATTAAAACCAACAACAAATCATGAAAATCAAAATCAAGGCAAGAAGAAAAACAATACCAGATGATAATGATGTTGAAGAAATGAGGGCCTATGTGAAGATGCTCTATGTATTATTTACAGTGCTTTGAGAGAGAGAGAGATACACCATCTTTATGTCAGCCGTGAAGACAACATCAGCGACAGCAGGCTTGACATTTATAAACAACAAATGGCACTACTGTCCCCTTGGAGTGAGCGATATGTACCGATTATACTATATATACATATAGACACACGCACATATATTTATACATGTGTGTATCTATGTATGTATTTTATATGTATTGTCAGTGTCGTTCCATAATCATCAAAAATCATTTCATGTTTTTTCCCCGATAAAGACGTTATTCACATAAAGACATCAAAGGGAATCTCACAATATAGTTTTGTTCTGCTTTGTTTTTTACTTCCTAGTTTTCAATTTTAAAAATATTAAAAGCCCAAGTCATGTCTTTGATTTGGGAGTTCTCTTTTCTCTTTAATTTTCTCAAAACCTCAAAAAATGACTTAACGGCTTGCAGAATGATCCTGACAATGATCATATGTATATATACACATATATATGTATGTATATATATACATATACACACACATATATCTATCTATCTATATACACAGTTAGAAGGCATACCAAGACAGCATTATAATATGAACTTTCAACAACAGTGGGAATGGATGTAAGAGATGAAGAACCCAGTGGAAACAAAGAGTAACAAGTGTAGCGAGGACACAGAACCGTGCTCGACGACAGCGGTCGCTCCACGCACACAGGATGAAATGGAATTCTCGAGAAGAACATATCGTGGGCATGCTACTACACTGTATAAGTCGACATGTCATAATTCCTCAGGCAAGTGAGGAAAAAAACCCCCCAACAAACAGGTTCATCTATTTAACCCCAGAATAGAAATTCCTTTTAGTTTCCACATTGTTGTTTCAGTCGTCAAACCTTTAAGTCCAAATATGGCAAAGTCAAATCTTTCATTTTAAAAATCATAATAAAGAAAAGAAAGAAATTCCAAAACAAAACCAACAAACGAACCCAAAACAAAAACATTTAACTTATTGCAGTGTTCTAACACACACATGATACACACAACACAAAATTATAGTTAGCATGTGTTCAATTGAGTGATGTAGGTCTCCACTTGTGCTGCCTGTTAACACAAATACACAATCCCATACACACACACGCGCACAAGTGTACATACATGCCGCACACAAGCACACACACATGCACAAACACAGAGCAACAGTTAGGCACGCTGGCTCATACAGAGTGAGACTCTTGTGTCAATATCTGCCATGAGTCACCACTCACACGCCAGTAACGTTCAGCTACATAGGATATAGGATCAACTATCAGATGCTTCTTTGTACACCATCTACAGTCAGGCCATTGGTTCTGTACATAACGGAAAAAATACTGAAATTAGCCTTCGATAAGAATTGTCAAACATTAGCGAAACATACATACATACATACCCGTCCTTATGTCACTCAGCTATACAAAAAACATGAGGACCGCCTACTCATACACAAACGATATCACCCTCTGCCATCCATCCATCCATCCAGCGTCATGTTATTCAAATATACATACTGCAAACAGACAATGCTATTTTCTGAGAGAGTCAGCTTCATTCAAAACTTGGCATACAATCATCCCCTCTCTCTACATTTGAGGGCTTAATTCCAAACATGCAGGCCTTCAACACACCACATCACTTACCACTGCCCAGTTTCATTCCATACAAACGCTACATGGACAAACATGCTGCATCACTCTCTGCAAGCTCCATCCATTCCAAAGCCCAAACTTACATCAAAGAACACGAGACTGAGCTGCAACACAGGCCTATATTTATAGTATAACATTATTAATCGGCACATTCACTTCATAACAAAAGCTTCAAAGGCACTCGTACAGTGCCAGTTTTGATTGAGTCAGACTATCCATCAGACTTTAAAAATTTTAGCACAGTTGGCACAAGTCCGTATCAGTGGAGAAATATTTCTATACCACTCAGTTCTACTTGGCGCAGTTCAGAGTAACTTTCAGCAAGTCACGACTACCACAGCTTTAGTTGAGTCAAAGGCACACAAAAAAAGAGAATACTTATTGAATTGAACGGGTACGAACACAACGCAGGTCTTTACTTAAATGTTGCAGCAAAATCAAGGAAGGAGAGAGGTATATTATCATATCGACAGCAGGTTAGTGGATTTCGGCGTGTGCCTCTGTATCATTCCGCTGTTAATTATAAAATTATTGCCCGTAAGGACTTAAAAAACCCAAAGAGAGGCAGTATGCGGCACATTACATCGTAAAAGTCTTAAAAGCAACAGTAATTGCAATGAACAATCAAATGACAATCTGCTCTTTGTTAAAAATCTGCACATACCCAAAACACAAGACCCCCATCCTCCCCTACTAGTAAATGAGTAGATTTTTTAATGCTGATTTTCATACATTAAACAAAAACGTTTGCTGTGATATACCTGTGACAAAGGGAAAAAAAAACCCCAAAACATCTGCGGTCAGTCCAGTTCAGAGGTGACTTACAACACTACAAACACCATGCTTACGTAGCAGGGGAAAAAATTGGATAACTGGCTTCTTAAGACAAATTTTCAGCAGCTAAAATCTGTCTCGTTCCTTGTTGATGAGGAGGGGAGAGAGAGAGAGAGAGAGAGAGAGAGAGAGAGAGAGAGAGAGAGAGAGAGAAAGAGAGAGAGGGAGAGAGAGAGAGAGGAGAGAGAGGAGAGAGAGAGAGAGAGAGAGAGAGAGAGAGAGAGAGAGACTTACTTTTGAACATAATCACATGAGTATATGTCCAGACACATCCACACAATTTCACCCTAAATGCATACCAGCACACAAACACTTCTAAACTCAAGTCATGTATTCTGTATACCTCGCTGTACAGTTTTTTTTGCTACGGGGCAAAAAATTAAAAGATCTTTAGAATGATGAACACATTTATCCTCATCTTTTTAGCATTTTTGCCGGAAGAAAAGATAAGGAAAACAAACAAACAAAAAAACATTCTTGTCCAGATTTCCAGAAACATTATGCACCCAGAGGAGGAGGGGAGGGACGAAGAGCATCACAGATTTGCCTCTCCAAAGCCGAACATTCTGTCGCCTTTCTGAACTTTCACCCGGTATTGCCATTTACCAACTCTCAGGACTCGAACACGACACCTCACACTATACATTGGAACAGTCAATTTCCACGATGTTCTTTGGGACCTCGGCAAACTGGTACACCAGCCGTTGGCCGTCCACTTTGTTTAGAATACCGCGTGCGTAGTAATACCTGTCGAAAAAGAAGGACAGGATCAGTTGTGAGGTAATTCTACACCCAAACAGTCCCCATATACGGACTTAAAACACACCCACCCTTCCTCATAAAAGGCAATCAATCCCTCCAAAAACATACACCCCCCCCCCCAAAAAAAATTAACATCATTTAAAAAAGTTAAAAAGAGAATCAACAAAAAAAACCAACCCCAAAACCAAACCAAACAAAAAAAAACCCTTCATACAGAACAAAAAAATTCAATCGCTTGCTCAGTGTTACAACATTGCCACTCATATACATTAATTCAGCTCTTCTCTACCAAAATTGGTCTCACTGGCCATAGCAGCAGCCACAAGTCATCCCCAACACTTATTTCTCCTATTACTCTAAGAAATATTCTCCTCCGCAGATGCACTCGTCAGACATTGATCGATGAAATATCATAATCATCATTATCCGCAGAATGTGATATTTTCTATACAAAAACCTGCGATGTTGCAAAAGCAGCAGCAAAAAGCCACAAACAGGCAGAGAGGTCACCAAAGTGCTCAAACTCAGAAAAGGAGGAAAATGGGAAATATTCTTCCCTTGTACAGTTTCCAAGACAACCACCCATTGTTGTGAGAAAAAAAGTGGTCATCTTTCTTGAACAGCTTCATTAAAATATAG
Organism: Aplysia californica; assembly: GCF_000002075.1. Taxonomy (NCBI): domain Eukaryota; kingdom Metazoa; phylum Mollusca; class Gastropoda; order Aplysiida; family Aplysiidae; genus Aplysia; species Aplysia californica. The sequence goes on from NW_004797740.1 coordinate 597,552, forward strand.
AAAAGAAAGCAGGGGACGGAGAGAAGTGGGACTTGGGTTATTGGTACAGGTGATCATTCTGGACAGGTTGGCGTTACGGCAGGTTCAACAGTATCATTTTAACACAAAAATGTAGAAGTCCTATATCCAAACCCACAGCAGTGCTGTTTACTATGATGTTGAGAGGAGAGAGAGCTGTGTGTGTGTGTGTGTGTGTGTGTGTGAGTGTGTGTGTGTGTGTGTGTGTGTGTGTGTGAGAGAGAGAGAGAAAGTGTGTGCCCCCGCACATGTGTGCGCAAGAGAGAAATTCTCTCTCTCTCACCTGTGATTTTGTGGTGTGAGCGTCCACACGAGAGTGTCTGCGCGAGCGTGAAATCCTATTTACCTCTGGGCACGCCTACGGCCCATTCAGTTGTAGTGTGGGCGAATATGTGAGTGTGTAGGCGTGTTGGGGAGCCAGAAACACCATCTCACCCCGCAGTGTGGACCTCACTATTTCATAAGCTGTGCGAGAGTGAGTGGGTGGGAGCGTGTGCGTGCGTGTGCTCTGCGGGGTGTGCTTGAAATACTATCCCAAATCAGAGTGCAGTCCACAATTTCATACTGTGTGTGTGTGTGTGTGTGTGTGTGTGTGTGTGTGTGTGTGTGTGTGTGTGTGTGTGTGTGTGTGTAAGCAAGTGATAGTGTGGGTCAGTGTATATGTGACATGGTGTGTCTAAAACATTGTTTCAGAACATAGTTTAAAAATGTGCGTGTCTGTGTGAGTGAGAAGATACGTGTGCACGTGTATACTTATGGATGTGTGTGAGTGTGTATGTCCATATGTGCATGTGTGTGTGTGTGTGCCTCAAAACCAGCCTCCTACCTAAGAGCTCGGCCCATGGTCTCGTAGTTCATGTCCGGCTTGTTCTTGTGCTGGCCCCAGAGGCGTGAGACGGCCTTAGAGTCCACCAACTTGAAGATTCCCTTCTCCCGGTTGGTCCACTTGATGTAGTGCGGGCATGTGTCCTGGTTCTGGAGCAGCTGCAACAGGAACTCCCACAGGTACTGGGCATTGCCTGGAGATGACACACGCAGACAAACCTTTGTGTTAGTGAGAGTTTTTACAGCACTTGCAACACAATTAGGTCATATAAGTGCAGTAAATTAGCGGTGTTACAAACACTAAAAAGAAGGCATGAAATAAGGACCATAGACGTTTTAGTTTGGTTTTAGTAAGAGTTTTACAGCACTTGTAACACAATAAGGCCATATTAGTGCCGAAGATTAGGGGTGTTACAAGAGAGTAACAAACACAAAAAAGAAGAAGGAGAGAAAAGGATGACAGTTATTTGATAGGAAAGAAGGAGCAGACCACACCAGAGCACCCTTGGAAGGAGGAGAGATAAGGACGATAGATGTTCGATAGGAAAGAAGGAGCCAACCTCACCAGAGCACCCACAAAACCACCCATGTAGAGGGAATATGAGCAAGTCAGACTGACCAGTTATACCTCTTTCCCCACAGTGACTACTACAATTCCTTACAGAGCAGAACAGGTAGATAGAAAAAGAAGCGAAGCAGGTGGAGCTGAACACAACAGAACACACACATTCAGTTTAGTTTTAGTAGAGGTTTTACAGCCCTCGCAACTGCATAAGGTCATATGAGCACCAGAAGATTAGAGGTGTTACAAGAGAGTAACAAACACAAAAAAAGGAGGGGAGAGAGATAAAGACGATAGATGTTTGATAGGAAAGAGGGAGCAAACCACACCAGAGCACCCGCCAACCACCCACACACACATTCAATCGATGAAAACATGACCTAGTCGTGGAAGAAGAATCTCACCTTCTCTCTTCCTCTTTGCCGGTGTTGCGTACTGGCAGTCAGATTCCGCATATTTGGGCTTGCGTCCTGGGAGGAAGAGAAGTCCGGGTAAAAGATAAAGTCAAGAAGTGGCAGTGGGTACCCTAGCTATGCCACCACTCAACTCTTTGAGTGCACAGGACAGACTAAAAATGATACTACAATTCAAAATAAGTGCACGCACTGCTCACATTAAAAAACGAGCATTGTCTTTGTATTAAAAAAATGAGGACAAAAATATAGTGGTCAAAGGGTGTCATCCAAATGTAGTTGTTGTGTAGTTTCCTGAACTTATGGGTCGGAAGGCAAAAACATTAGCAGGCTAGCACCACTGCAAAGAATCAGAAGAAGCAGAACACAATAAAGAGATAGTGCTCATGGAGGGGTGGAGGGCATGTTGCAGCAGCAGTAGGAGTACATCAACATGAAGATGCTGCCTGACAATGGAACAATACCAAACTAAAGAAGTACATTGAACAATAGCCGAAAAGCAAAGGCTCAAGACGAAACACTTCTTGTGGTATGGAGTACATTAAACATTTGCTGTGAGATCAACACAGGGAACTCCATCTGACCATGCATGTTTTTGTTTGAGTAGGTGTTCTACGGTATTGAGTAGGTGTTCTACGTTCTACGGTATTGAGTAGGTGTTCTACGGTATTGAGTAGGTGTTCTACGGTACTATCGACAGAGATGTAGTCAAGTAAGCACCTGAACAAGGTCACTATATAATAATATATATATAAAAAAGAAAAGAATAGGGAGACACTCATTTCTCTTCCCATAGCCATGAAGTCATGTGCACAACTAATAATAATAGAGAAGAGCATATGTATAGCGCAAATCCCAGCTCAACAGCAAGCGCTATGCGCTTCACAATCTATACTATTACCCCAGCAGACCTGAGAGCATTCTGAAACAACCTCAACTTCCTGGAAAGCATACAGTGCAAGCAGCCATTTATAGGAGCTAAAACACTATCATACTGACAACTCACCCTTTTTAGCTTTGGGTTTCTCCTCCGAGGCAGCTGGTGACGGCTGGGGGAACGGTGGGGTCGACGAGAGCTTTGTGGATGCTGCGCTGTTGCTGTTGTGCTTGAGGCTGCTGCTTTTGTGGTAAGGCTCAATGTTGGCTTGGACAGCCGTCAAAGGCTGTAACGACGGACTGCTGTCAAAGTGATCTGGGGAGGGAGAGGTCAGCGATTTTTTTAGGTTCCAGTTTTGGTAAGACTTTGATGGCACTTGCAATGCAAGGAAGAAATTTGAGAGCAAGTTAGTTTAGTTTTAGAAAGAGTAAGTAGTTTACAGCGCTTGCAACACATAAAGTCATATAAGTGCCGCAGATTACAGGTGTTACAATAAGGTAACAAACACAAAAAAAGAAAAAAAAGGAGAAGAGATAAAGACGACAGATATTTGATAGGAGATACGAAGCAAACCCCACTAGAACATCCACTGACCACCCATGGGTACAGGTTAAAAGAGAGCAACAGCCATTATGTGTGAGAAAAAAAAAAGGAAGACAGACAGACCAAAACAATAGGAAAGAGGTAGGACATCCAGTGACACCCTCCTACCACCACTGGCCACAACATAACGTGCTGACGCGTCGAGAAGTGTTTCAATCTGCACCACAACAATAACGGCTATATTTAACCAAGGACAAATACAGGGACAATTATAATAGCAGCACTGAAAAGAAGCAGAAAAGAGAGAGAATGGAGACACCACGCAAATAGCACTCATCAATCACTCACTTGAGGGTGGGTAGGAGGGTGGAAGGGGGTGGGGGCTGGGGAAAAGACAAGCTGGCTGTTTGAGTCACGGTGAACAAAGGGACATCTGCACATCAATTGTTGTGCAATGTGATGAAAAAAAAACCCAAAACACCCAACAAAAAAAACCCCCTCCACCCGGAGAGATGTTGGGCTTTCTTTTCTTATAAACCAGGGCATGACTTTTTCTTCTTCCCCTTTCCTCATGTCTGAGGAAGGCAAGGCCCCAATGCACTGCTCATCTAGACTCCCAGGTCAACGCAACCCCGGTCAAAGCAACCCGCTAAAATCTTTGCAAATCAAGCATTTTATTTCTTAGACAAAAGATTAATCACGGAGGCCCAAGGACACTGTTCAAATTACTCCTGGAAAAGGAAGAGAGCAAAGGAAAAAATAAATGAGGAAACAAAAAAACAAAAACAAAACTGAGGGAAGGGGAGAGATTTTCTCACTTAATTGTCTACACGGGTCGGGAAGGACAAATCACATCTGGTGCAATACAGCTGGCAATAAATCAATAGACAGAGCTTTAAAGAGGTGCTTGTGTTATGGATACCGCTCACAGACAGAGAGGCTGGCAGGACAAAACGAAAGCCGGAGACATCACAGCGGGATGGAGCTGTGCTCGGGGGAAACACAAGGATCTAAGCGCAAATCGATATGGAATGAACATTTCTAAGAAGGGAAAAAAAACAACAAAAAACCCCAACAATCATCTAAACAATTCTCAGACAAACATCGCAGTTTTGCAACCAGAAACCAAACTACAGAGGAGAAAAAGAAAAAGAAAAGAATATCAAGGACTACAAAACTTGGCAGGGTATCAAATAAACACGAAAAAAGTTGTTGAATGAAAATGGAGCAGGAAAAGATAAAATGAGAACTAATAACAAAACATCAATAATTCTGAAAACCAAAAGAAAAAATAGGCATAAAGTTTTTAAAAAAAAAACCCTAACAAAACAAAGCAAATCAAGTGATGCAATTAATGAAAAATATAACCTGCCAAGGACGAAATTTAAAACTGTTAATGGGCTAGCACTGCTCCGTACGGTAATATATTTTATGCAGAAACACCTCCTTCAAAAGGGAAACAATAAGTAAGGGACAAAAAACCCCACTACTGAAGTACAGAGTAGTCTACTCAAACAAAGCACGATTCAAATTAAAAACAGTGCTAAACCGAGGTAAGGCTGGGTCTATAGTTGTTTTTTTTTAACCTGGCGGTAAAGACGTACCTGGACGCATGGCCACATGGGTAGCCGTGTTGAAATGGGCAGGCAATGGCTGGTGAGCGGGCGGAGGCTGGCAGAATGGAGCGACAAAGGAACCAGGAGGTGCCTTGCTGCCGTTACCTAGAGAAAAGGACAGGAAAAACTACATGTTTTCTTTGTTTTATAGTTTTACTGCACTTGCAATACAATAAGGTCACATGAGTTCTGAAGATTCGAGGTGTCACAAGAGAATTACAAACACAAAAAAAGGAGAGATAGGGAGACTGATAAGGAGACAGATGTATGATAGGAAGGAAGGAGCAAACCACACCAGAGCACCTGCGTACCATCCACAAAAAATTACAATGTATTCACTTTCTAACATATTCTATAACACAATTAACAGTGAAAGGCAGGATGAAATGAAATTAGAGCAAACCTACTCCCTCTTTCTTATACCACACATTCAGAGGGAATGCAGTCTATGGAACAACACAATGGCTGATAAGAAGGAGTTAAAAAGAAACTCATCCACACAGTCATGGCCACTTAGTGCTGGAGAACAGAACAACAGATAAAGAAAAGTTAGGTCTAGTCCTACCAAAGTTGCCCTAAAGTATATCAAAATTAAAACCTACAAGAAAAACAGTTGATAACAACAACAACAGCAACCCACTCTCTTCATGTAGAAACTGCATTCACTTGGTACATGATAGACAACTGTACATGCTAATGCCCCTTTCAGAACTGTAAGTTTATGTAAGAGGCAGGACCTCCGAATTTAACGTCCATCTCTAATATGGTCCAGCCAAATATAAATACAAAGCCTTGAAAAGCATCCAATCAACCCATGTTCAAAAAATGCCAACGGGTATTTGAACTTAAGTCATTTGCACCATAGCCCAGCATGAAACCTATGGAGCAAACGACACATCCAATCTCATTCATCAATGATGAACCAAAAAAACAAAAATCAATATGTGGGATTTGATCATGGAAATTGGACATGGACATGAAATGGATATAAGGTAATGCTTTTTAAATTCCCCCGGATATGAGAAACTGGTGTAAAAACTGAACTACATTAGGGCATGGGGGTTGACTGGCCTCATACGTCCGAAGTCCCAACTGATTTAGCTTTTAGTAAACAAAAAATCCCAAAAAAGACTTTAGAATTCATACTGGAACACAAGAAGTGGAGGAAAATATCGGTTGAAAAACAATAAATCCAAACAATAATAATTAATCAATGTGAACCCCTTTACCCTATTTGGAGAAACAGCGACAGAGAAAAATGCATACTAGAATAGAGAAGGAGAGAGGGAGAGAGGCAGGGGAGCATAGGGAGAGGGGAAAGGGAGAAAAAGGTAAGAAAGACAGGCAGGGTCAACAAGACAAAAAAGAGCAATGGTTAAAAAAAGGAAAGGAAAGGGGAAAAAAAAAGAAGAAAAAAAGAAAGACAACATGAAGGAGAAAAGATGGGAACTTGAGGCCCTGGTAGACTTTGTAACTCTGCATCCCATGGTCTTCACAAAACAAGGGCACTGAAAGGCCTTATGTCTTGCCGAGATAAGATAACATTTAATTATTAATTTATGATTTCATCATATAAAAATATTGGGACTTGCTCCCCATGGTCCAGTCATCTACGAAATAGACCAGGATATTTAAAAAATGGTCTTTGAAAACACAAAGTATACTATAAGGACAGCTTCAAAAAGTAGACAATGTTTAAATTCTTTAGGATACAGGCGGCTTTGGCCATGCTGCTAGAGCAAAATCTGGCAGAGAAGGACGGATACAAGGTCCCATCAGACAGACTGAGAGACAGACAGACAGATGGGACTGAGAGGGAGGGATACAAGGTTACATCAGACAGATAGATGGAGCCACATACTCAACCCACGGAGACTGGGGACCCCACATGTGCCGGCCGCGGCTCTGTAACTCGGCCAAGTAAATTCTCAACAGAGGGCTTAAGTATACTTTTAAAAATAATAAAATAAT
>NW_004797740.1:606807-607896 GCF_000002075.1 Aplysia californica
TATAATTAACACGAACGAAGGAGCAGGCCGCATGGGGGGCAGCCACCAACCACCCGCGTCCTCCGCCTAGAGTCCAGTGACGCACGCAGAAGACGTCTCAACCCGACCCCCGGAGTCAAGGAAACCGACAAGATGTCGACACAGGAAGATATTATCGATTTTCCAGCCCAGCTTCCTCTGCCGTTTCCGCTCTTCACCTTTCCCCTTCTCGCCTTACCTCGCCTTACAGGTAGCTCGCCACTAAAACTAAAAACTAAAACAAAACTTCAATAAGTGTCGCACGCCGTCAAATCCTTTATGACCTAATGGATACATTTTGACTGATCTTTTTCATAAAAATATAAAAAAAATTATTCATTTATCATCATGGTCGTCTTAGACACGTGCTGCTCTTCGACACTGACAATGTAATAATATAGAATAATAATGATAATGAACAACAACAACAACAAAACAATAGCTAACAGCCCCCCACCAAACAAACACTCCCCATAAAAAAACACAAAAAAAAACACACAACAAAACAACCCCAAAACAACAACAAAAACAAAACAAACAACCAATACGTTTTAACTTTTTATCTGCTTTTTTTTTTAGTAGAGGTTTTACGGCGCTCGCAACAGCATAAGGTCATATGAGCGCAGGAAGATTAGAGGTGTTGAAAAAGGGTAACAGACGTAAAAAAGAAGAAGGCAATAGGAAAGAAGAAGCAAACCACACTAGAGCACCCGCCAACCACCAACCAACGTATCTTCCTCGTCTGGTGATCGAACGCACGCGCGCACTTCCTTAGGGAGAACGTGCGAGAACCTGGCCATTCCATCACAGACAACGACAGTTCGCACTTTGAGCAAACAAAGGCACATCGACAAACAAGTACTGGCCATTTACTTTGTTTTAGTAAGCATTTTACGGTACTTGCAACACAATTTGGTCATAGAAGTGCCGAAGATAAGAGTTAAGTTAGAAGTGTTACAAGAGTAATAAACACACACTAAAAGAGGGAGGAGAGATCGAGGATAGTTGTTTGATAGGAAAGAAGGGGTAAACCTCATCAGAGTACCTGTCAAAAACCCACGGAGAGAGAGA
>NW_004797740.1:609851-611935 GCF_000002075.1 Aplysia californica
TGTGTGTGTGTGTGTGTGTGTGTGTGTGTGTGTGTGTGTGTGTGTGTGTGTATCACAAGATAATGATGCACAAACACACACATGCCCTTGTTGGGTGGGTGGAAGCCAGGATACAAAATGGCCAACCTTCCTCCTTTCAAAGACATCAATAATACAATATTCCATTCTAAAGGAAACACAAAAACCCAACCGCGTCTCTTCTACAGAAGAAGAAATAACGCTACATTTCACAATCCAAGCTAATCGGGTTATAAGGTTGATGTACAGCACTACTCTCTCTCCCTCTCTCCCTCTCTCTCTCTCTCTCTGTGTGTGTCTTTCTCCCCCTCCCCTCCCTTTCTGCCAGTCATCCTGGCGGGTTAAGCCTCCCCAGCTCTTTGAAGTCTCATATTGTGTGACACGATCATAATGTGACGATTGGCCAGCTTAGCCTTTCTTACCTCCACAACGGAAAATAATGGGAAGCACATTTAGGATTAGGTTTCGTAAGAGTTTTATGGCACTAGCTACACAATTAGGCCATGTGGGTCCCTCAGGTTAAAAGTGTTATAAGAGAATAAGTCACACACACACACACACGCGCGCGCGCGCGCGCAAAGGGGATGGGGCAGATAAGGACGATAGACGTTTAATTGGAAAGAAGGAGCAAACCACACCTAAGCACCTACTATTAACAAACCACCACAAAAGACAGCGCGCAAATGTGACGGTCAAAGTACTCAAAGCGCAAATTTTTTTGTTGCTTCGTGTATTCCACAGAATTTTGCATTTCACATCGTGAACTTTCTCCCTTCTTGTCTATGGATTTGCCTGCTTAAAGCACTAATATTCAGGGTAGTAGACAGGAGGAACGAGACAGGCAGACAGAAAGAAAAAACAGAGGGAAAGAAAAGAAGTAGGACATGCCAGTAGCACCCCCACCCCACCCCAACAACACTTTTACAAAGAAGAAAAAAACCCAACAACAATCAAACAAACCAACCCCCCCCCCCCAAAAAAAAAAAAATGAAATGAATTAATAAAATAACGCATAGGGGGGACATTCTAAAACAAACACGAAAGAAAAAGAGGAATAATTAAAGCAAGAAATAGAATGACACAATAATCGGCGGGTCTGGGAATCCAGGTGTACATCCCTGCGAGGGGACGGGGAATCTCCGATTAGCCGTTGGCGACATCAGAGCTTCTGGCGTGCCGCACCCAAGGACAGACGTGTCAGTGCGCGCGCGCGCGTGCTTGTTTGTGCTGGCAAGCTGTTATGCATTAGAAGCGGGTGAAATGACACTACTTGTTTTTTTATAGTAGAGGTTTTACGGCGCTCGAAACTGCATACGGTCATATTATGAGCGTCAGAAGATTAGAGGTGTTACAAGGGAGTAACAAACGTAAAAAGGAGGGGAGATAAAGCCAATAGAAGTTTGATAGGAAAGAAGTAGCAAACCACACCAGAGCACATGTTTTGGGCTAGAGTTCCACGGCACTTGCAACACAGTCAGGAGATAATAACGAGCCGAAGATTAGTGGTGTTGCTAGAGGCTTGTTTGTTTGAGTAAAGAGAAGGACGTCGACACAATAATGGCCATTTAATGCTGGGCAAAGACAGCTTTTTTAAGAGCGTCCCAGTAAAGGAATGAATGGAGAAACATGATCGCCGATGTCTTGTTGCAGATCTGGTACCGGAAGACGATGAAAGATGGACGGACAAGACATTATACAGATAGACAGACACACAGACAGAGGAAAAGTAAAGAAATAGGGCCGACCAGGGGGGCCCTCCAGCAGCCCGCTCCTAGGTTGAGATAGAAGAAATGAAAAAAATAGACAAAAAGAAAGTAGTTTTTCAGTTTTAAAAGTATTACGGTTCTTGAAAAACGAACAGGTCATATAAGTGCCGAACACGTAACAAGAGAGAACATACAAAGATAATGAGGAGGGATAAAAGACGAATAGAACTATACGTTTGATAGGAAACAAGGAGCAAACCACACAAGAGCACCCGCCAACCACCCACTTTTTAAGGCAAGAGGTGGGGTGGGGGTCTAAACACAAAAGGCTCGATACGTACTGCCCCCCTCCCCTTCGCC
>NW_004797740.1:614856-616117 GCF_000002075.1 Aplysia californica
CCTCAACAAAACAACCTATCAAAACCCACTTTGTATTCAGAGATTTAATAATATAAGAATAGTATAAAGTAAAGAAAATCAATCTAGGTCTAGAACATTGACAAGGACAGGGGAAAGAAAGAGTTTCTGTGCTTGGAAACGCTACTCAAATGCAGGCACTCACGCGAGCGCTCAGTCACGCACGCACGCACACACGAGTGGATATCTATCTATCTATCTGTCTATCTATCTATAAACACACACACACACGTATATTATAATATATGTGTGTGTATTGTGTGAGCGTGTGTGTGTGTGTACGTGCAGGCGTGCGTGCGTGCGCGTATGCGTGCGTGCGTGCGTACGCGTGTGTGTGCGCGTGTTTATTCATGAATGTACGACTGAATGTACGTATGTCTGTGAGTGACATCAGTCATAACTATATATATATATATAAATATATATATATAAATATATATGTAATACGAAATTACGACAGACAGTTGAGACAGATGGCACAGGCGCCGCTGGACCACACGACGACCACACGCCTGCTGACCACAGTGGGGTTCACTGACTCACTGACTCCCAGACAACGCACTCGTTGCGCCGGTACGGGGACGTCACGCGCACTCACAGTTACAAGTGTACCTGCCTAACTACCTACGCCTACCTAGTTTGTTTTAGTAGAGGGTTTACGGCGCTCGCAACTGCATACGGTCGTATGAGCGCCAGAATATTAGAGGTGTTATAAGAGAGTAACGAACATAAAAAAGAAGGAGGACGGGAGATAAGGACGATACATGTTCGATAGGAAAGAAGAAGCAGCCTACCCACTACCTAGTACCAGAGAGTTTTTTAACAGTAATACAATGTTACTGTGAACCTTCTCTGGTAGTACATAGCCATTGAAGGCCACACCGAGGAGAACATAAAAAAGGAGGGGAGATAAGGACGATAGATATTTGATAGGAAAGAAGAAGCAGCCTATCATCCTACCAAGTACCAGAGAGTTTTACAGTAATACAATGTTACTGTAAACCTTCTCTGGTAGTAGTACAGAGCCATCGAAGGCCAGATCGAGGAAGAGCACCGCTGACGTCACCGTCTGGTGAGAGTCGATGAATGCAGCAGTCGGTTGTGGACGGTGTTGTACTACTTGTTTGTTTTAGCAAGTGTTTTACGGCACTTGCAACACACTTAGATAGCAAACACACGCGCGAGCGCACACACACATACACACACACACACACACACACACACACACACACAGAGGAGAAGG
>NW_004797740.1:616490-618055 GCF_000002075.1 Aplysia californica
GAGAGAGAGAGAAAGAGAGAGAGAGACAGACAGACAGACAGACAGACAGACAGACAGACAGACAGAAACAGAGGGACAGAAAGAGAGAGGAAAGGGGGTGGGGGTGGTGGTGTGATAGCAAGACAGAAAGAGCACAAAACCAATGTAGCTCCCCCTCCCCTGAAACTCCCCAACAACCCCAAACACATTCCAAAAATAAACACATAAAAACACAAACAAAGTAAGCGCAGCACACACAACAATCCAATATTATCCTTACTTTTCCCCAACTTACCGTGGTGCGGGTGATGGTGCGATGAGGAAGGCGGCGACGATGACGAGGAAGCTGTTGCTGTCGTGTGCTGCTGTTGCTGTTGCTGCTGTTCGTGGAGGATGCCCTGAAGGAAGGTCTTGCCCTCGGCTCCCGTGCTGGGCGAGTCCATGCTGAGGAGCGCCTCCACCGCCATCTCCCGGCCACGCCCATCCTGCTGCTGCTCACACGCGTCCACTGGACAGGAAAAGAAGGAAATAAAGAGAAAAACGTGCTATTAAATTACATAATATCTCCATTTCGTCGTTTCAGTAAAAAAAAAAAAAAAAAGTCCTGGGAGCGAGAATTTTCCAAATCACAAAGGAGAAGCAAATAACCTCACACCATTTTTGCAGTTTTGGGTCTATTGAATTGAAACTTTTACATAATACTCAAGTTTGTTCTTATAACTTTTTGTTTTAGTAAGTGTTTTACGGCACTTGCAACACAGTAAAGTCATAAGAGCCGAAGATTAGTGGTGTTACGAGAAAGTAAAAGTTAATAAGTTGTGTTTTACGGCACTTGCAACGCGCGACGATTAGAGGTGATACAAGAGAGTAACAAACACAAAGAAGAAGGAGGGGAAATAAGTGCGAGTGATGTTTGATAGAGGAAAGACGAGGCAAACCACACCAGATCGGAGCACCCGCCAACAAAAATGCCGTTACATATTTCCGTTTGTTCAACTGTTTGATCATCAGGATAAGATAAGCATGAGCCATGCTATGAACTAACCTGAAAACCACCAATAATAATTGGTGTCCCGCCAGCGAGGCGTGGCGTACGTGCGTCTGTGTCGATGCACGCGCGCCCACAGGATGCGTTTATAGGCAGGGAAACTGGTGCTTGCCAGGTGGTGCAGTGCATGAACGAGTATGGGCATCTACGTGTAAGCATCAAATATTATGCGCTCAAAATGAAAATTTGTACGGGATAGAGCGCTAAATACATGCAATCAATTCTTCTTCTTCTTCTTCTAAATACAATGGGGTGTTTTACAAGACAACGTCACACACAGTGTCGGGTGCCGCGATCACTACCTTGGCTGTTGAGCCACAAACCGCTCCGCCGGCGTCTGACTTCTCCACACCTGGCTGTCTATCCGCCGCGATGCCAGAAACAGACAGACACAACAGAACGGTCAAAATGGTATTAGTTTAAACGCCCCTATCAACACTGACTAGGCTACGCTACCGACGCCCTGAGAGCGGTCAGTTTTCGGTTTAGTAAGATTTTCACGGCGCTTGCACCACAACAAGGTCATATTATGAGGGTG
>NW_004797740.1:620427-623846 GCF_000002075.1 Aplysia californica
GAGAGAGAGAGAGAGAGAGAGAGAGAGAGAACCAGAACCAGACAGATAAGACACACGCACCAATAGACAACTTACAGTAACGCTTCATGAGGTCCTTCTTGAAGGTGCCCTTGTTGTTCTGTCTCATGGCCCCGCCTACCACACCAGCCCCGACGGGCTCACTGACGCTACCACTGAAACCACCGTCAGCACCCCCACCACAGCCGCCGCCGCTCCCAGAGGTCGAGTCCCCAGCCACGGAGGACCCACCACCACCGCCACCGAGGCCACCACCACCGCCACCATCTACAAGGCTGCAGCAAAGACCCCCAGAGCCGCTGGACATGCTCACAGCGCTATCACCGAGAGGCGACACCAACGAGGATGTTGAAGGAGGGCCGCAGACAACCACGCTGCTGCTAAAGCCACAGCCGTTGCCAACTCGAACAGAAGGCGGGGGAGGCGCCACGGTCAGCAGAAACGACGAGGACGACGAAGACGGTGACAGCAACGCCTTCGCGTCTGTCGTCGTCTCCTGGTGAGACAACAGCCAAGCATTGTTCTTCTCCTCCGCCTCGCGACGGTACAAGCGAGAGGTCATCTCGTGCACTGCCTCGTGATGATGACCCACTAATCTATTGCCGTTGCTGCCGGACCTTGGGGCCATGACCTCGTCGCCAGACCCCTGATGACAACCGCTGACCAGTCCCGGACAGGGTAGAGGTAGCCCCTGCATAGGCACAAGTTGAGGCGGCTCCAGCAAAAAATTGCCCCGGTCGACAGAGGCGTTTTTCTTGTCTAATGCTACGTTAGTCTTCTCGTTACCTGAATTCGCCCTCTGATGGCGGAAAAATGTTTTCTCGTCACTCAGGAATGTACTCTGGTCGCGTCTTTCAGTCTCTAAAAAGGGTTCTTTCTTCAATGTCGCCTCTGACAGGTACACGCCTGGGATTTGGTGACTGCAGTCTGTCGCGGTAGGAGATACAGAAGGCTCCAGTTTTACACAAACCCCTTCTCTGTTCTCTAGAGCCGGGTCATGAGACGGCGTTGATATAGCCGATACTGCGCCTCTGATATGACGATCATTTACCCGCAATCCGGGGATAGTAGTAAACCCGGAGATATTTGTAGAAGACGTAGTGGCCATAGCAGTCGTGGTCGGGTTCGGAAATCCCCCAATGACAGGTAGGCGAGGGGTGTGTGAAGTCTTGCACTTGACGGTGCCGCCAGAGTTCAACAGCAGCTGCCTTTCCAGGATACTTCTGCCAAACGGCCGGACACACGAGGAGGAGGAGGTGGAGGAGGAAGAGGAGGAGGAGGTGGAGGAAGAAGAGGAGGAGGGGACCGGCTGCTGGGCCGTACTCAGCTCCCCCACGCGACCCCCGGCGCTCTGTCTCGGCGATGAGTCCAGCCAAAACCCGACAGAGTGATGAGGACGAGGGAGATGATGTTGATAATGATGATGATGGAGACGATGATGATCGGGATGGTAGGTGTTGGAAAAAAGCGATGATAACGGAGATGGCATTGCGCTCTGTTTCTTCGTATCAGGGTTATCACACAATGAAGAGGGGTGGGAAGGAGGAGAAGAACATCCAACTTCAATGTTTTCCAACTGTCGGACTCCACGTCGACTAGAGGAGGACGAGGGAGATGAAGCAGAGGAAGGGGGCGGGGCTATGTCAGTGTCACTGCTGGTGGTAGCGAAAGGATTAGAAGAACACTTCCGCTTGATTGACAGGTCCAGGACGATAGAATCTTTGTCGCCGTCGTCACTGGTATTTAAGTTATTGATATTGTTGCTGCTTATGTTATTGTTGGGTGAGTTGAGGTCCGTCGCGTCCTCGTGCGATGATATGGAAGAAGATGAGAGCACACGGCGCCGGGTGCCCGACAGCGCCCACAACTGGTCATTGGGACGGAGCAACAGCTCCTCCCTGACAGAAACCACGCCCTGGCACGTTGGAGAGGGGATGAGCTTCCCTGGGTCCTTGGACGGCCGACAGGGGCTGCAGCAGCCGGCGGAGGGGGCAGGGGCGTGGGCCGCACTCTCGTGAGGCACGTGGGCGATGTAAGCCGGTGCGGACAGGCACTGCAGTTGCTCAAGCGCACTTGGGTGGCGGGGGAACACAGACGCAGCAGCCACAGGCACGAGGGGCACGGTCGTTGAGGCTGGCGGAGCTGCTGTCATGGATTTGGCCACCAGAGAGGAGTTGTACATGTCTGGCGGCAACTCCACGGCAGACATTGAGGCACACGGAAAGTTAGTAGGGCGAGCACTTCGGTTTGGAATGTCAAGTAGTTGCGCCGCACTCGGCTTGAGCAGGAAGGGAGAAGGGCCAGGGGAGTGGGAGGGGGTGGACGGGGAGGAGGAGGATGAGATGGGGGCCACACACCGGCCAGGGGACGTCGGTCCTGGCGAAGGGCTGCGGTGCGGAACGTCCACAGACAGGCTAGAGCGTCTGCTGCTGCTCATGGCTCTTAACAACACCAGCGGCACCAGATCACAGGAAAAGTTGAGGAGGATGGCAACAAAATGGCGAGGAAGAGGAGCATGTGGAACACTTAGGGACTCTAGGGGCGGTGGCGCAGAGCGCTTGTCTTCTGCTGCATGTCATCATCGTGTTCAATCTCCCGACTCTCTCTCTCTCTATATATATATATATCTTTAACACCACATCTACTGTCACTCACCGCAGTCAATATGCAACGGTCTCTCTGATAACCAAGGTCACATTCGATATCTCGCACCTCCCCGGTGTCAATACGCCGAGCACCTCAAAAATCACTCTGGAAACAAGAAGAGACGAGCAGCTGCACAGAACAAGCAACACTTCACACTACCATTGTCCTTCCAGAGTACAAATCATCACACCATGAGGAAACACGACACTTCCTGATTTACAAAGTTCGCAAATTGTTCCAGGGCATTTCCACTCGACAGGGAATAGTTGTAAAATCTAGTTTAAAAAAACAACAAAACTCGCAGGTCATAATCGCAATCAATGCCTGATATATCATTTAACTACCTTGTTCAGGAAAAGAGGAGAAAAAAAATTCCCAAACACTCGATTTTAGTCCAAGAGTTTCTAATACGATGTTGAACACGATAGTTGTATGTGGACTTGGCAAACAATTTCCCGACAGCTGTCCACGGAGAACGCTTGGCGCTAGGTGTCAAACTATCCAAACAAACAAGAACAAACAGCTTCACACAAACACCGAACCCAAGACAAAGACTCGAAATCAACATCAAGACCAAAAAGAAGGAATCCTATTACGCAAACTCCAAGACCCAAAGACCAAATTAATAAGTTAAGTATATCAATAGCCACAACAGTACTCCCCCAAAACTAAGAGAACAGAAACCGACACACTTGCATCAGGCAAATGCAACTGTTTAAGTGGGGAGGGGGTCGGGGAGAGAGAGAGAGAGAGAG
>NW_004797740.1:626079-627422 GCF_000002075.1 Aplysia californica
AGAGAGAGAGAGAGAGAGAGAGAGAGAGAGAGAGAGAGAGAGAGAGAGAGAACACACATTACAGGAAGTCACGAGTTGTTTCCCTTTAACCCTTAAGAGCCGAAAAAAGGACATATCCACCCCTCTCCAGTTTGAACGACTTTTAGTGGGTAGCTACGGAATAGCGCTGATCAACAATGCACAAATACCACCGCTCCTGAGAGAGAGAGAGAGAGAGAGAGAGAGAGAGAGAGAGAGAGAGAGAGAGAGAGAGAGAGAGAGAGAGAGAGAGAGAAAGAGTGACACACGGTGGCTGCAGTAGGACCATTGGTCAGCGAACCACTGATCACACGTTACTTATCGGGAGGCCCCGGATTGCTTAACGTTAACCCCCCAGTGACCGAGCCCACTAAGCAAACATGACGGGAGACGGCCTAGAGGCCTGGTGATTGGGAAGCCAAGAAACATTTTGGGAAAGTCAAGGACTGCTGGCTCTCAACCCTTATTCAGTGATCGGAAAACGGAAGGTTCGCCGATTAATCCAGTGCAAAAAGGGCGCCCTGCGCATTCTTTAAAAAGAGAACGTGAACCGAGTCTTATCTTGTATGAGAATTCCTTTCAACTTTGATAAAAAAAACTTTGAGGTTTGTGTTGCTGTTTTCTTTTCTTATCTTGGGGAATGGGATGTCACAGCTGTCAAGGCTGTTGAAAATACCTTCCTTTGGAACCCAACATTGTTACATTTAATGCATGTTATGCATAGAAATTCAGGCTCACTTTGTACCAACTCCCATTGAACGAAATGCTTTGAAAGTGATTTATATATAAAAACCGGGGAGAAATAAAGTCAATACAAGACAGTCAGTCAGTCAGTCAGTCAGTCTGTCAGTCTGTATGTCGCGCCCCGCCTCTTTAAAAAAATTACAGGACTTCGGTCCTCAAATCAGCCATGCTTTTTAAGAGCGTTTTTCTAGATTGTCAATTCCTCTGGAAAAATGGACCAAGCTGTTGTTGGTGACGAATTAATTTGCTGTTTTGTCATTGGCATCACGGGAACTTCCTGGTATTGGCTGTAGATAGATAGATAGATAGATAGACTGACAGGCAGACAGACAGACAGACAGATAGATAAATAGATAGATCGATTTTAACGGTTTTACGGCACTCGCAACACAAATAGGTCAAAAGAACTGACGGTTAGCAGTGCTAATAATGGAGAAGAATATACAAAGAAAAGAAGGGGGAAGGAGGGAGATAAGGATGCTACTTGTCTGATAGGAAAAAAGAATGCAAGCTGCACCAGAACATGTGCCAACTACTCACATAGAAAGAGCTTGGGGATTTAAGAGGGAAAGTGGGGGGGG
>NW_004797740.1:628695-629865 GCF_000002075.1 Aplysia californica
CAAGTACGACATACATACGTACAGAAACAACGGGCGGGGGGGAAGAACAAGTACGACATACATACGTACAGAAACAACGGGCGGGGGGATAGAACAAGTACGACACACCAGCGGTGCCCTCCAACCATCCGCTATAGAGGTGGCTAGGGGGTGCAAAAGTTGTTGAGGTAAGCTTAATAAGATAACGGTCACATTTCACTACTCTAATGAAAAACAAAACAAAACAACCCCACAGGACAATCGAAAAGCTGTGAAGAAGCCGAAAAAGTAGGCTACAACAGAGCGTCCATAGGAAAAAATGAGCAGACTGTACAAGAGCATTAATGTGAGTATGGCTAAGGTGCTCTCAGCATGTACACACTACACACACACACTCTCTCTCTCTCTCTCTCTCTCTCTCTCTCTCCCCCCCCTCTCTTTCTCTCTCTCTCACACACACACACAAACACACAAACATATACTCCCCTCTCTTCGTTCCCCTCCTCTCTCTCAAAAATAAATACACATATACACACAAGTCCCTCACTATTTTTGTTTTTGCTCCTTATAACCTCTCCTTACTATGTCTGTCAGTCAGTCACAGTTCGTCTGTCCATCTGCGTCTGTTGGCCTACCCGTACCTCCCACGTTCGTAGAGAGAGAAAAACAACAACCGAAGAACAAACCAGAACCGTGTGACAAGCATCCACCATCAGGCCAACATAGTCAGCGGGGTGCCGCTACTCGGTGCTCTGGAATGCGGAGCTATCTCGTCATCGATAACAGGAAGACCGGGGACTTCCTACACCGACTTCTCCACACCACTGGTGGCCCCCGAGGCTACACCTGACAAATTGGGCGGCCTGTAATACACTGTCAATGTTTAACGACTGTTTTGTTTGTTCACGTAAAAGAGAAGGGCATCCACACAACAATGGTCATCCAGTGAGGGGGGAAAGGGAAGACGAAAGCAACAGACCGCAAGTAAAGAAGTGGCATCTACCAGTTAAGCAGCGCCCTCCAACCACCCGCTAACTGCGTTCTATTTTACTTAGAGTTGTAATGCGCTTGAAACACAATCAGATCATACAATTGTCGAAGATTGAAGGTGTAGGTGTTACAATTACAAGAGAATGTTATAACAAACACAAAAAAGTAGGAGAGAAAAGGACGAGATACACTGTAGATGTT
>NW_004797741.1:0-1297 GCF_000002075.1 Aplysia californica
ATCATCATCATCATCATCATCATCATCATCATCATCATCATCATCATCATCATCATCATCATCATCATCATCATCATCATAGTAGAAGAAAGGCCTACAAAAGTAAGCGTCATGAATAGTCAAAACATATTTATAAGATATGGCTGAACATTTTGCATGTTCGTGCTTTAGAAACGTAATAAGAAGACTAGGTAAGAATAGGCTAAAATGTTATGTACTATATATTGCGTTGGGGCTTAACGGTCCTTGAAATAAAACGGTTCGAAGCAAGGCACTTATTGAAACAATAAAAAATATTGCTGTAAAAAGAAGAGTATTTGAAACGTTAAACGTGGAAAGATGGCTAAACAATTCTGTTTACCCCCCCCCCCCCTTCAAAACAACAAAAACATTTCCAAATAACAATCGAGCTGAGGTTAAAGATCAAGAGATGGGGCTTGGGGAACGAGGCAGAGAGGGGGCGGGGAGAACAATACTGCTGTATGCTGACAAAATGCCTTTTTCTTTTTCCCAGCAGTTTCGAGAAATCAAGGATTTTCGGTTTCCTTGTAATATTAAACTGTTTTGCACTGTACATCAACGGTTGATCTTGCACCCTGAATAGAATGTCATTCTCTATGCTCAACAGATATAATAAGAAAACCGAAAATTGTTGACTTTTCGAAACTGCCGTGAATAAGAAAAAAGTGTTTTGTCAGCGTACGACAGAATAGTATCAGAGTCTGTTGAAATTCTAGGAAGTGGGTGGTTGGTAGGGCCCGTGGGTCGTTTACTCCTTCTTTCCTTTCAAATATCTATTGTCCTTATCTGTATCCCCCCCTTCTCTTTTGTGTATGTTAGTCTCTTGTCACACTTCTAATCTTCGGCACTTGTCTAACCTTATTGTGTTGCATGTGCCCCGGTACCGTACAACTCTTACTAAAACTAAACATGGCAAATAACAACTTAGCTGGAAAAGGTCCTTTTAGAGTGGACTCAGTAGATATCAAATGATTCAGTTGGGGATAAGAAAGAGCAGGTACAGAGACTTAATTTTTTTTTATGTAGACGTTTTCACGCCTCCACCAATACAATTTGGGAGTCTAGTCCGATCCTTCCACGCTCCCAGGAAACGGGCTTCCGACCCTGCCTGTTTTGAGAGGATGTTTGAGGGGAAGCGGGTGGGTGAACAAATTAAGCGAGAGGTTATGAATTTTAGTTCTTTAGAGTATGGTTTATGAGCCCCCCCTCCCCCCTTGCAGCTCCATCATCATCATCATCATCATCATCATCATCATCATCATCATCATCATCATCA
>NW_004797741.1:2606-3660 GCF_000002075.1 Aplysia californica
GAGAGAGAGAGAGAGAGAGAGAGAAAGAGAGGGAGGGAGGGAGGGAGAGAGGGGAAGAAAAAGTAAAATAGAAAAGATCATTTGATTACCCGGGACAAATCGAAAACAGGAACAATAATTTAATTTTGGTTAAAGCTTTCAACACTTGGGGAGCTCGGGAGGGTTTTGTTTTCTACGGAAGGGAAAAAAGAGACTTTCGTTTTGGTCTTTTCGCTTTTTCTATTTTTCGTTCTCTTTTTTTCGCCCCGTTCTTAAATTATTGAATTTGTTTGTGTGCGAGTCGGAGGCACGGGCAACCAGGCTCCCGAGAAGGGTTATTTTTGTGTGGACTTCTATTTTTAGCTTGCAGCAGAAAGTAAATCCGTTCATCTATTTAATATAATGAAACTACTTGTCAAGGTTAAAAAAAGGGTACCCCTGAAAAGAAGATCGAACAGCGTGCTAATCGTTGATAATTGTTGCATTGAATAGCTTCAAGATCCATGTACTTCACAGGCGTTGAGATTCTTTCAGAATGCAATCAGGTCTGCTGGAGTAACAATATAAACGTTGCAGAGGGCATAGAGCATGGTGTTGAGCGTGACGTATGTTGTGCTATACAAATGGTATTTATTGTTATTTATTATTAATCCCTCACCCCATTTATCTCCTCTCTCTTTCTCTCCCTCCCTCCCTCCCCCCTCTCTCTCTCTCTCTCCCTCTCCCTCTCCCTCTCTCTCTCTCTCTCTCTCTTTCTTTCTCTCTATCTCTTTTTCTCTTTCGTTCTCGCCTGTCTGCCCCCCAACTCTCTCTCTCTCTGTGTCTTTCTGTCAAACACATGCGTACACGTTAGAACTCATACAAATGGATAGTAGGTGCAGTAAGCAGTTGATGTTATAAGAACTGTCAAAAC
Source organism: Aplysia californica (assembly GCF_000002075.1). NCBI lineage: Eukaryota > Metazoa > Mollusca > Gastropoda > Aplysiida > Aplysiidae > Aplysia > Aplysia californica. The sequence continues at coordinate 3,499 of NW_004797741.1, forward strand.
ATGGTGCATATTGCAAGCACAATGTTGAATTTGTACAGCTTTTAATGTCAAAGTGACTCCAAACTTAGACCGGAGAAAAGTCTAATGAGAGTTTGCAATATGTGTCGTGATAAAAATGATAATATTACCACCACCACCAATAATAATAATAATAATAATAAT
>NW_004797741.1:5269-6453 GCF_000002075.1 Aplysia californica
GGGGGCTTGAATGAATCGGTTGTCTTTGATCTTGTTCCAGCAGATCGGGCGACAGGGTGATCTTGCCTGGAATTAGCTTGCATCTTTCCCTTTTTGTTTTTCTAATTCTTTTCTTTTTATGGAAAAAAGGGGGAGGAGGATTGTTTGTGTGATACGAGTATCAGTGTCCAATACCTTGAATATGAGTAGACTATAGTCGGTTTTAATATAGTTAAAGAATCGATGTTATGTGTTTATTGAAGTTATTCAGTTTGTGGTCTAAAATATTGTTGCGGTTTTAAAAAAAAAGAAAGAGTTAAGAAGTTACATCTACCCATAGATGTACACTATAGTACTAGATACCGTACGCCCCTCTCTCGCCTTGCTGCGCGATGGCCACATTTGACAGCGGTGTCCGCCATGTTTTTTGTGGCAAGTTGTGTGAAGGAGTTCATGCTAAAGCAATGGGCTAGGCATGTTTTCTCTCTCTCTCTCTCATACGCGATAGGCGAGGCTTGGTTCTTGTTGATTTTTTTTTACATGGGCGCCGTGGCGTACTATATAATAATTACTAAATTGCAATAATACGACGTTCTTTCTACAACTAGATCTACAAATAAATGTATTATTAAATAGATAGAGATAGAGATATGGGCTTTAAAAAAAAAAGAAGAAAAAAAACCCAACCTTTGTTTGTTCATCAGCACTTTATCTACGAGGTGATTAATTTCTTATTGACCGAATCAAAGCGTATTGGGCCTATAGAACTTTTAAAAAGAAGTGTGAAAAGATGTGGGTGTCGTGGGAATCTCCCTTAACCACCCCACCCTCTCTCTCCTCACGAATCCCAATACCAACACCCCCCCCCCGCCCCCCTCAGATATATGAGTTTAGCATTAAATTAAATGAGGATGAGCCATATGAAAAAAAATTCCAGAGTTTTTCAGCCTTTAGGTGTAGGAAGGCAATGAAGCCCTTGATAAAGCAAATTCAGCCAAACAAAAGATGAATACATGTACTGGTATTTTTAAAATCGAGTTAAACTTTCCCATGTGACATTTGAACAGGAAACTGTATTTTTCATTCATATGTTCCCTTTTTTAAAAAGTATACAAAATTATAAGTAGTGTTTTCTTATGTCGGTATTAAACTTTGGTTTATATTGATTTTAAGAACTAAAGTAGACCATATACAGCACTTAAACT
>NW_004797741.1:8591-16716 GCF_000002075.1 Aplysia californica
GATAGATAGATAGATAGATAGATAGATAGATAGATAGATAGATAGATAGATAGATAGATAGATAGATAGATAGATAGATAGATAAAAGACACATTGCATGTGTTTGAGCTTCTATTTTGTCTTTTCTGAAACTTGTTCTGTTTACCCAGGTGGTGTTTCTCATTTGCAAAACGTGTTTTTCTTGCGTAAGTGTTCGTAAAAAAAGCAATTATGCATGTTTATCCTTCCGCATAAGTGTTCCCTCGCTAGTGTGCGAATCGCTAAGTTTATGTGCTTGTTTTAGTGGACACTTATTTGTCTGTTATTCTCAATGTGTATTGGGAGACCGGGAGCATAACGAAAAAAAAATCAGATTTATTAAAAGTGTGCATGTGTTTATTATCAGTCTGTCCTTTTGAGTTTTTATTTAGTATGAACGGATTAGTTATTGGTATCAATAAATTGAATTTATGTATCAAAATGGTATCATTATCGTAGGTTCACAGTGGTACAGAGCTGCTTTTTGCACTTTATATTTGCTTGAAAATTATGAATAGAATTGTTGATAATGGAATACGAAGTTAGCTCAGTTGACATCATTCTGGACTGTGGTGCGACTGGCCTTGGCTTGAACCTCCAGTGAGGCTTTTTTAAAAATTGGATTGTTTGGAGGAGTTTTCAATGTTCTCCACACACTTGGCTTTGCTTTATCAGCGATTGACGTTAAATAAGGAGGTCCCACCTTTTAAATAATGTTAGTGTTGACAGATGCGTTAGACCCAAACAACAACCACTACTACAACTACTACGGTTCATAAAAATGCGAACGTGCCGTGTGTGAGTTGGGCATTGTGTACTTTTTGACACACATGTGTGTTCAATGATCTGTGCGTGAGGTCTGTGGCAGGCAGCGATTCATTGACGTGAAAGCTTCAGAGTCATGTGATGCGTGCTAGATCCACAGAATTAGGAACACAAACAGAAAGTGCGGTTAGACTTCAGGAAGAGTGCATATTGGCAATGAAAACCTGAGTAGATAGTTGGCACAGGACATTCTAAGAATGAAAATAATATGTCATGATCAGACAAATAGGAATATTTATTTAATCAGCGAGAACAAGACTTTTAGAAATACATGTAGTATCATCACTAAAATTATGCCTTTTCCTCTGTATTTAAAAATAAACACCAAAAGAGTTCGTGGCTTAACCTTGACACTGAAAAATAAGTAGAAGTATAACGTAAAAAAGCTCACTTGATTCGAACTACAAATATATCATAATTTTTCATGCAATGGCATGCTAAGGCATGAAATAAGTCATGAAACTATGATATAAAAACGAAGAAAGAATTTTATAATATTTTATACATTATGTACCCCGGGGAAAAAGTGGTCAAAAAAGCATACCGTGGCCGGCCGTCCTGATGCTCAGCCCTGTTTTTGCAATGTCCTGTTTATGCATGAATCTCAGTGACTACCCTTGACAACAACTGAAATTGACGTGTAAACAACTTCATCTAAAACTCAACCACTGGGACAGCCACTAAATACCGTAATTCATCAGTTGCTTTCATCCATAACACACCATATCCTTGATGCAGTTTTACATCTAAGGAATTATCTTCATAATTGCAGGGTAGGTAATCTTGACAGCACTGGTCTTCATTCATCAATATTTATTTCATCCATGGCGCACTCTTTCCCTACTGCTATAATTCTGCGACACACGACTAGATTCCGGTATTGATCTTACGATAGACTCATTCATTACGCCGTTACCTCCGAGTGTGCCTCGGCTGATAGATTCACATAGCTAATGATTGTTTGTGCAAATGTTTATTATCTAGGTTTTATGTCGCCAAATTTCCCAGCGGGAATCAATAAACGTTATCTTTTCTCTTCTTCTTCCTTTCTTCGTTTATCATGCTGTTTGCCTATTTTTAACAACCTTCGCTTCTGTGGGACTGATTTGAAAGGCATGTCTATTCAGACCTATTCATTTCTAATCCCAATGATTTCTGTCTGTCATCTTCCTTTCCTCTTAAACAAAAAAAATGTGCTAACATTATTGCCCTCTCATTCAGCTTTTACATAAAGCCCCGTTTTGAGTTTTCATGTTTTACACCTTCTACCTTCTAATTCGCTGTCGCCATGTTCCCCATTCGCGTCTTTTACTTGATTTTGAAAAACAAATTGGTATTGATGGGCTTTGGGGAAGGGGGGGGGGGGGGATAAAGTTTGTTAAATGATTTGTTGATGGATCTGCGAATATTCTCTCTGCAGGCTTGGGCACACAATGCTATTTTTTTCCCATAAAAGTTTCACTGTTCTTTCTTCGCATCATGTCGTATTTGCTGTAGAACATGTGTCCCACGAGAGCGACTGAAAGTTTGAAATAGATAGATAGATAGATAGATAGATAGAGAAAGAGAGAGAGATAGAGAGAGATAGAGAGAGAGAGAGAGAGAGAGAGAGAGAGAGAGAGAGAGAGAGAGAGAGAAAGTCTTCAGATGGAAAAGAAAGTACACTACTTGTCTGTAAATGTTGGAGATACCTGGCTGAACAAAATGAGTACATATCAAATATCGAATTCTTAAATAAAATCAAATGAAATAAAACGGCGGAAAAAGGGGGGGGGGGGGGGGATGAGTGAATAGAGCTTCGATTTAGTTCGCAGGATATTTTTTAAGCCGAATGCTTGATACACCGATGTTCTTCCATATTGTGAAAACGACATCCCCGCTGGTGTATACAGAACGATAACTATTTTGATCATTTTAAAACCAAATGCTTCGTGTTAACTCTTTGAAGACGTAGCGGTCACATATGTCCGATCAGCAGCAGACCAAAGCCAATGTTACTGCACATACCATCATACACAAATCAGAAACATAAATTTGTGATGTTCACAGCATCCATGTAATTGCCTGCATTTTCTAGAGTTTTAAATAGACAAAAGAGAATTTAAAAGTCTGTATGAATAAGAATGCTATGCCTCTTTTTTCCTACCCCAAAACAGCTTGTCCTCAATGGGTTAAGAATACGTGAGATCCACAGGGAACCACATCACCTGCGTCATCAGTCGACGATGGAAGAACAGATTTAGACGCCAATAAAAGAGTTTCACTTAGCGATCACAACGATCAACCTGGGTCTGCGAGGAGAATGGCTTTGAAAAACTATGCGAAAACATCAATGATTTTATATACAGATAAATCTCTGACTTTACGTGGGTCAGGTTTCCAACAGCAACTAAATGGATAAGCAGGAGCACTGTCCTATCATTTGCTATGTGTTCTATTTCGCAAAGATGGATTTATATCGGTATACAAATAATTTTCATCATCTGATATTTTTGTTTTGAAGACAATTTATCCTCTCGGGAGATGTTTAGCAGAACTAGGGTGTTTAAAAAAATAATAATGGCAACTTATTATACTATTTTGTGCTGAACCTTGAAGAATCGGTCGATTCTTATAATCTTTAAAATCTCCAATTTTTGGAATGCTTAATGAACGTTACCCCCCTCCGTCGCCCTCCTCTCCACCAGTCTTCCTTATTTCGATTCCCTCACAATAGCGTATTTCTTATGATTAGAACACTGTCTGTTCTATACTTAAACCTTTGTCATTGCTATATAATATTCTTAACTATTTATCTGTTTTTTTTTGTTCTAATGTCTGGTTACCTTTCTGCCTTAAAACGTCTCCGTGAGCCTATCTCTGTCAGCCCGTCTATCTGTCTGATAATCAGGTAGTTTATCAGTCAGTCAGTCAGCCAATCAGTTAATCTTTCTGTCCGTTGCACTCCTCCCTCCTTTCTTTATCTGTAAATCTATTTGTCTGTCTGTCTGTCTGTCTGTCTGTCTGTCTGTCTGTCTGTCTGTCTGTCTATGTGTCTGTTTGTCTGTGTACTAGTTAGTCTGTCTGTCTGTCTGTCTGTTTGTCTGTTTGCTTTTCAGTATATTTTGTTTGCCCACCTCTTTCTCCCCCCTCTCAATCTCTCACAGTCTCTCGCACTGTCATCCGCCGACTTAAAAGTAATGAGTTAAAGAAAAAAAAATCTGGAGGCTTTTTTTCTGTTTCAAGCCCTGACTATGACTTTTTCTTCTTTTAGGAGAGTTCCATTTTATTCGATCTCCAAACTTTCTTATTTGAATAAGATTTGAGTGTCTTTCTCCTCCACGCAGACACTGATTAGGTTAGTTATCCAGCGGGCGTTTTTGAACTAGATCTAGTCCATACCCGTGCTTTTTAAGCTGCGGCGGCGGAAGGAACGGCTGTAAAGGCTCTTTCAAAAAATTGCTAGACGTTGTTTTCTCGAAAATGCAAATGAGTCAGTGTTTACCGGACAGATCTGACTTTTTGCTTCCAAGGCTGGTGTTTGATGATATAAGATGTTTTCTTAAAAAAATAATTTGTTGAGTACAGCTTGATCATTCCAACCATCAAACGTTCCATCAACATACTTTCTTCTGGAACAAACTGAGCGCTTTTCCCTTCCATCCTGTCGCTGAGATATCCCATATTTCTTCCCCAGAGCGTCCATGCCAGACAGTTCAGGTTGTGTCTGACAACGGAGCGATCAGGGTCTTCGAGGTGGCTGAGGAAGGCGATTGAAACTTCAAGAATGTCAAAGTGAAAAGCAGAGTTTATCAACAGATGTCAAAGGGCAGACAGGCCTGTCTCCACTAAAGCCAAGTATATCTGATGACAGCAAGAGTTAGCTCAATAGGCAGGATATCAGACGGCGGTGCTGGCATCCAAAGTTAGAACTCGTCCCCAAAAGTAGTTTGTTTGACAAATGTTTACAGTTTTTCTTTCCCATTGAAAAGACAATGGAGTTGCCGCTTCTAACTTTGCATAGAAATAGCGGAAAACGTTAAGACTAACTCGTATTTGTCTCTCAGCTAGAGGAACACAATGTTATTTTTCGTTGTAGAAAATCAAAGCGCACAACCCCACCATTAATGGTACTCAGAATTTGACAGGCGGTCGCTCTATCTTCATTTTGCAAGGGATTCTGAAAGTACATGTTTGGTGTAAGAGCTTAGGTCAGTTGTGCAGTCTGTATTAAGCACAAGAAAAAGCAACATAGAGTCAATGAACAGAAAACCCCCAAAGTACTTAGATATTTAGCAACAAAGTGCCACAGGGCAGAAGCAAACGAGAAGTAAAAGTATAAATACCAAATTAACATCATCATGTCGACGGCTTCCTCCTCGAGCAGAAGTCAAAACAGCTTTGCCCGCCCCACAAAACTGACAGGGGACTCCGATGATGAGAAGACAGACCTGCGTCTCAAACTGGACAGTTTGAACATGCGCGTGCAGACACCGACCTACATTTATGTGCTCACCTTCTTCGCTGCGCTAGGGGGCTTTCTCTTTGGTTATGATACAGGCGTCATCTCAGGAGCCATGATTTTGCTGAGGAATTCTTTCAGGTACGGATTGTTTGGATACTGTCGAAACATTTGTGACCGAACACACCCTGCTTTCCTCGCTATTCACTTTTCTAAACAGATGCTGTCAAAATGACCCCTCTTTAATAATATCTTACCCAATCTCATTTTCGTATACATGTGCTTTTTTGGGGGTTGGGTATCTTGTAGTGCTTGTATCATGCTGGACTGAGATCAAATTCCCAATGAGTATCAAATTTGAAGTTGGGTTGCTCCAGGGAATTCCATAGCTCGATCATATCAAAGCTGGGAGGGAACTCAAGGTTCAGCTTCTAATATGACTTTACAGTGCCTCAACAAAAGTCAGATTTGAACAGTGCTCGACCAAATAAGCGTTCTTTAACTCATCAAAGTCATTGCTTTATCCCACTCACCTTCTCATTCTACAAAACAACATTCGCCTCTACACTTTCGTGCCAAAGGGTAATACATCTTGCCTCTTAAATGGCTCGCTTTCGATCGTGTCCTGATGGACAGTAATCGTTCAGTAATGGAGCGCCTGTCTCCAAAACGACCCCACAAAGCTTCAACGAAGACTTGTTTACGAAACTCTGATGTACCCGATACCCATGATAATCGACAACAAGGATATCGCTTTCAGAGTAAAAGCGGCGTGACTGAGTTGAAACTTGTCTCTACGTTGTCCATTTTCCCCAAACGAAGACAAGCTAGCAATTATAGAACACGCATACTCGTAAGCGTATATGCACTGGTACATTGAATGTCTATTTTCGACATTGCGCGGGAGAAAAGCAAATTATACATTAATCATTATCTATCTTTTCTTGTTCTGTCCCGTCTCACCAGGTGGCTTAAAGGTCACAAGTAGTTTTTCTTTCTTTCTTCTTTTATAACATTTTAAAACTATCTGTCTATATTCTTACTCCTCTCACAACTCCATGTGACCATCATAATGGCGATGTTCTTAAAAAAAAGCAATAAAACAATTCTGACACAATTCTCCCCCCCCCCCACCCCAACATTTTCTTAGCCTGTCGTCAGTATGGCAAGAACTCATCGTGAGCGTCACTATCGGAGCAGCAGCCATCTTTGCCTTGATCGGCGGCTTCCTTAACGACCGTCTAGGTCGCCGTCCAGTCATCATGGGAGCTTCGCTTTTGTTCACACTCGGCTCCGTCATGATGGCGGTCGCCAAGGATAAGTTTGCTCTTCTGGCTGGCCGGATTGTCGTTGGTGCTGGCATAGGTGAGTACTGAGTGCGCTTCACCCTCTGCTCATCCTAGTCTCTGTCTGTCTGGAAGCAAATCCTGCCCTCTCATTTACACGTTGTCCTTCCATCTATTTTCCCATCACGTGTGTCTATTAGTAGGACTATTTGCAGTTCTTGAGAAATTCAAATGTGACTCGACAGAACGCTTGAGTTTTTTTTGTTGAAGATGAGCCATCATGTCAAATCCGTTAAAAAAGAATTTCGTTTTAGAAACCAGGTTCTGCCAGTTAGAGTGAACCATTTAACCACGAGTCAGTTTGCAGGACTCAAGGACCGATGACCACATGTTTGTCTCTAACTGTTAGCTCTTTGTTGAATTTGTCGTGGAAGCACAGCGGAACAATGGTGGCGCGTTATGACGGTTATGATACTTGATGGTTCAAGAACTGCCAAGACCTACATGGTCAGCTGCGGGACATTTTGCCCAGCGTCACTTTCTGGGGGCCTCTTGTATGTGCACATATGAATGTCACTCACCCCTGTGTCAGTACAACAATCTTGATAAAGCCGAATTTGTACCAAAAATGGTTCACATTTAGATCTAGATGTGAATCGTTTAAACATATAAAACCTCTTTCGAGGTATCCAAGGCTCGTAGACGAGACAAGACTTTGAGTATGTGTGATTCTGAGATCATTGCACCCGCGCATAACACGGCTGCTAATTCTGTCTGTCGACTAGTTGTCCCACCTGCCTTTAGTACTCATTCACCGAAAGTGTGTCATTACGCTTCTCTTTCCCAATCAGTTAGTCAATTAGTCAAGCAATGAGTCTGTTTGAAAGGTCAGGAAGGATGCAGACCGAATCAGTCGGGGGGGGGGTATTTTTGTTTGTCGTCAATGCTTTTCTATCTATATTTCCCTTCAAACTTCCATCTATCTTGGATTCAGTATGCTCATATTGGATTTCGATAGATAGAGATAGACATACAGACGAATGTAACGTACAAAACTGTAAAGGGAAAAGTGATAATAGTTTTTTGTGGTTGTGAAGAAAGGGGATGATAACATTACTGATAGTGCTGATATTACTGGTTCTTGTGCTAGTGAAATTACTAGTGAACGTGAAATTGTTGGTGGAACTGTTTATATTTATTGTGGCAATCCATAATGCTGATCTTTGAACTATAGCTTCCAGTGTACGTCCATTGAAAGGACAACGTATTGAAAGAAAATTATGATTTGGTAGGGATGAGTTTTTTCCTTTTGATTTTTAGGGAGAGGGAAAGGGGAGGGGGTGGGGGGGGGGAGAGGAGAGGGGAGTCGATCTTGAAACGATAAAACAGGGCAGCGAAATGCCACGGACTATGGATTCTGTACTAATGACATCGAGCGAGTTTTGCGGTAGTAAATTTCTGGAGTGGCCCGGGGAAATGGTAGGCTAAAGTACGCAGGACGTTGAAACTGCGGACACACAGAGATGGCCACTTTTGCTTTTTTTGGAAGTGGTTT
>NW_004797741.1:19681-21172 GCF_000002075.1 Aplysia californica
ACACACACACACACACACACACACACAAACACACACACACACACACACACACACACACACACACACACACACACACACCCGCGCGCGCGCGCGCACACACACATACACAAACAGACACATACTCATATACACTCCCAATGTCTACCTATCTGTCTATGTTTATTAGCATACTTCTTTTCTTCAGCAGTTACAGACACATGGGGAAAGAAAACAGCAACTTCAATAACATCACCGTGCTTCTCAACCTAAAGTATACGTAACGCATCATACTTGTAAACGTGTCACTCATTTTCAGCATTATATACTTTCAGTAGGCTTTGATAAGAAGATTCTACGATTGCCTAATACAGGAAACGCAAGAGCAATATTCCTGGCGTATTCTCGCTTAAAATAGCTGTCTTTACATGACCGGCAAAAATAGTGCTCAGCCGAGCGGAAGGTTATTTCTCCGGTTCCGGCTCTGCTGAGAGGACTCTTGGTGAGTTTACGAACTGTGCTAGCATTCGACTTTTGGCTCAGGTTATGCTGCTTTAAACCCAGGGACCAATAGCTGAGTGTGCTTTTATTCCTCTCTGCTTTTGTTTACCTTACGATAATATGCCAAGCCGCTGTATTGCAGTTTGTTGTGTACTCCCGTTTTATTGGAAAGTATGGGACCAAAGTCAGGGTTCCTTATTTTAAAAAACCCAACCCCAAAACGAAAAAACAAACAAACAAAACAAAACTGAATCGTTGTTTAGTAGTTCCTCCCAAGGCCATGTGCAAATCAGGGAATGTAATGCTACACCAGTGAAATAAGAGGTCAGTTTTTAAAAAAACCTTTACACTTTAAAAAAGAAGAACAAAAAAAGAAACCGAACAATAAAACAACCCGAACTCACTCCAGTTTTCCTCTCGGGTACCAAATGTCTATCCTATAAAACTACCGGACTAGACTTTAGTAGAGTGCTAAACTTCCACCAAATAAAAAACGGGGTTGGGAGGGGGGGGGGGCAGGGAAACTAAACTCTTCCAGCGAACGTAAATGCCGACGACTTAGTGTTTAGGTTGTAAACCGGGGTCGTGAGAGGGATGCGCTATACCGATACCCAAACAGTAATGTCATTTGGGACCCTGGGGAGGCAGAACTAATTCATCTCCCTAGGCCTGCGATGGAGGGTAACTGAAGACTATTGCATTTGTCGTTGTTACGGAATGAGCAAGACACACTTTGTGAATGATAGGGGCATGCTTGTGCCATGCGGCACCGGCTGTCCATCTGACGAGAACTTTCCTGTCGTTACGCCGAAGTACAAGGCGAGTTTGCACGCTATGAAGGCCACGTTTTTACTGTGTTTAAAAATATATTTTTTTAAAATACAGAATTCTGGGTGTTGATTCGAGTGTGCGCACCACGAGGGAAAGAGAGGGAAAGGGGAAGAAAGAGGGAGAGAGGAAAGGAGAAGGGATGAGAGTGAGTATGCGGGAGCTAAACAAACACTGCGAGGGAGA
>NW_004797741.1:21479-23052 GCF_000002075.1 Aplysia californica
ATAGATAGATAGATAGATAGATAGATAGATAGATAGATAGATAGATAGATAGATAAATAGATAGATAGATAGATAGATAGAAAGATAGATCATTGCAGGCGAGTAATAATCAAACGGATATTATTACATCTTTAATGCAGTCCTGAGGATATTTAAACTTATAAGTTATTTATATTAGCATCTTTATTCCTGTTTTTGTTGTAACTGAAGAATGTGAAAACATAGTTGGATAATTGTTTTACACTATTCATTAAATTATTATTTGAGTAGATCTCTTTTTAAACAGGCCAAATATTTTGGTTTTTTTCTTCATAATTGTTTAAACTTCATAATTGAGCAGGCACTGTTTTACATCTTCTTTTATGACAATGCTTTGAAATATGCTAGCAAGCAAATACGTCTGATTGTTTTGTCTTACAAACCGTTGCATGGCAACAGTAACCCCAGACAAAGATAAGAGTATTATGCACACTGTACCACATTCATATCGAGGGACTTTTTGTTTTGCATTTAATTCCCCACCCCGCCCACCCCTCAACTCATCGCCCCCGCCCCAATGCACAAAGAAACAAAAACAGACATACATTCCAACCAACTTCAAGAGGTCAATTTCAAAACCAACAAAAACATGAAACAAAAGCAAAAAAAGCAAAACAAAAAGAACAACAACTTGACGGTACGTTTATGAACTTCAAAAAGCGGGTAGTTGGCTCGGGTTTTAGGTGTTTTTTTACTCCTTCTTTCCTATAAAACATCTGCTATCATCTTGATCTCTTTACCCCCTACTTTCTTGTAACGCCTCTAATCATCAACACTTAAATGACTTAATTGTGTTGCAAGTGCCGTGATACGCTTACTAAAACAAAACTGAAAGAAAGTAACAGATATAATGCTATTTTAGCCTGCCGCTCTGATTTTTTAAAACGAAAATAAAAACACCCGGACAAGGAGTATTCTGATCTGAATCGGGTGGAAAGTCTTCTCGGTTTTTTTTTGGAACACAACTGAAGGCTACAGAGAAAAAACGACGACTGAAGTCATAAACTGAAAATCGTGAGGGTATCAATTTTGAACGCTTGTTGATTCATAAATGTACTTCAGCTCAACTGTCGGTTCATTATTATTGATAGATTTCCCATTCAACAGAATTTAACAATAAACCACCATTGAAACAAATATGAAGTTTTGAGTCCACAAGCTTTCAAAATTGGCACCTTCACCGTTTCCAGTTTGTGACTACAGTAGTTTTTCTCAAGTGCACTTCGACTATTTACAAGACAGGTGTCCTGATTTTGTACACTATACTGGGGTTTTGAAAACTATGTCCCGTGGAGTGCAGAAACAATTACAAAGAAATTTCTTTCGCGTATTAAATGATAGTCTGACATTTTCTGGATGAGAAAGAGAGAGAGAAAGACAGACAGACAGACAGGCAAACAAACAAACATGTAGATAGATAGATAGATAGATAGATAGATAGATAGATAGATAGATAGATAGATAGATAGATAGATAGATAGATAGATAGATAGTGTGTGTTTGAGAGAGAGACATGGAGAGAGAGACAGAGACA
>NW_004797741.1:23663-28142 GCF_000002075.1 Aplysia californica
GTTATTGGCTCTTGGCCTTTCTAGCATAGCATTGCTGTTTGTGCAGTGCAACGTTCTGTTGGAACATCGACCAGTATTGATTGAACACTGTTGCCAATACCCCATTTGGTCCCAGTATTGGGCTATTGTGAAATAACAAGGAAAGAATGGTTTTCTGAACGTGGCGGGGAATGCTGTGGGAGGTATGACAACACCCGGAGAAATGACCGGATGCAACGTTTCAGATTTTGATAATAACGGTGCTGAGGGGGCGAGTTTTGGAACACCGGGGTGTGAATTTATGCAATCATTGTGTCAAGACCCAATGGATTCGTCATCGATAACCGCCCTCGTAGTCAAAGCAACATTAATCAGTGCGGGGAGAGAAGTGGGACACTAGATATTTAGGAACGAAATCCGCAGAGAAGGCAGACAAAATCGTTAAGATGATAACAAAAATTCTTGTTGAAATGTCGAGAAGGACTAAGATAAAAAATCCCCCAGAGACTAGAAACTTATGAGTGGGCTTTCTTTGAATTGCTCAAGTAGTGTGAGCTTAGAATTGCGTTGTCATGAAGTGTCAATTGAAAACTCGCTGCTTCAGAATTACAAAGTTATGTCTGACATGTTTTCTCTTTTTGTGTTACTAAGACCATGGGGTCAGAAACTAGATGTTCTATCTGCTCTATCAAAATCGTAAGAGTATTCGGAATTGTTATCAAGATATTCAAAGAATTGCATTCGAAAAAGCTTCACATGTTATGAAACTCAACTTTTTAAATTTCAAAATTTCTAAAAACTAGGTACTAAGCAGGTAGAACTTTGTAATTCTAAGGTAGTGAACTGCCAAGATATAATTAAACAATGCCATTCTAATTTGACAAAAAGCAATAGAAGGATAAAGAAGTAGTTAACATTATCAATGCAGTGAATTGAGAAATCAAGGCTACATGGCAGTAACCTAATCTTGACTCAGGTATCGGCTGTACTTTTACACAAGTTTGGTTTAGAGAGTAAGTGCTGTACTTTTACACAAATTTGGTTAAGATAGTAGCTGGTGTAGCTCTTGGTTTGTCAGGCATTGCATGGCAGTCACAACAGTGTAACATTCAATAGACCACTTTGTCCAAGTATTGTGTTATTGTGAAATGAAACAGATTGGATGATTTCTGTATGGCGCTCTTAGCGCCGCGGGAGAATTGGTAGTACCTGGGCGAATAACCGGTTGCAACTGCCCCTGTCTTTGATATCAATCAGTTCAGTGATAAAGAGCTCCCGAACACGGTGACGTTATTTTATCGATTGTATTTTTTATGCACCCTATTCTATTGATCACTCGATCACCAATGGAAGTCCTCCTGTTTGATTTCATAACTTGATACTAGGAACCCGAATGAGGGAGAATAGCCCACATAAAGTGCTCAAACACACAGTTTATTGTTAGGGGTGGTGCATTCGGTTTTCAAAGTGACTATCATGTTATAGAATATCCACGTGAACAGTTGAAAGGAGAGTGCTGGGCGTTTGTTATGCTGTTTTGCAGAGTCCTTTCATAATCTCAACCTTAACTGACTCTCTCCAAATCTGATGGACAGACGTCTTATAGTGGAGTCTTTGAGTTGTACATTTAGACTGTGTAGCTCAATAGAACTTTTCCACAGACTGTCGATTCAGAAATCGAATGGGTGGTTACCAAGCAATATGATTTACCCGCAGGCTGTATGCAGTTCTCGTTGTGGTGGGACTTTTCTTTACAAAACCACTTCAATGTCTACGTTCTGCTGCTCAAGGACTCAACAGTCAACACTAAGGAATTTGGAATTCTGTACAAACGGACATCAGAAATGTACGCCGCAATGGACTTACGATAATGTCGAGAATCGATTTTAAGTAGAAAGCCCAGTCCCGCCATCTCCACCAGCCGAAAAGAAATAGCAAAATAATAATGATAAAAACCTGAATAATAAAACATATTTTTAAAAATGTTTTATATAATATAATGAAATAGCCAAAAACCCCACCCCCGCTCCTAAAAAATAACAACAACCAACCAACCAACCAACCAACCAACCAACCAACCAACCAACCAACCAACCAACCAACCAACCAATCAATCAAAAACAAGCAACACACAAACAAACAAACAAACAAACAAACAAACAAACAAACAAACAAACAAACAAACAAACAAACAACATCACATCACTTAAACATAACAAGAACAATCTGCTAACAGTTCACTGTCCTATTAAAAACCTTACAAAGTGATCCTAAAAGTTGTCCTTTTGGCTGAGTTTCGTTATTTTGTTGTCCGTCCTCATTCTGTAAAGTGCAGTTCTGTTTATTGACGAATTGTTCTACGCTCCTTTAAGTTATTGATCTTCGCAAATGGCTTCATCTGTAACCATAATGGTGCTGTATCCCTCTCCCCGTCCAAAAAACAGACCCAGCATTCTAATCTGACGAGCGGTACTCTACGAAGTCTCTTCTTTCCCCTGGTCGTGTGTTCCGAGCATCACCTTAGTGCAATAGTGTTGACCAAAAACTCATTTTACGGCACGATAGGCTATTGATCGACATAACTTTGGTCTTCTTTAGTTCCTGACGACCAGGTCCCGTTCACCCAGATAGCGTTGGAAAGTCAATACAGCCCGGGCTGCTTAGCCAGCTCCCTCTATCTCTCCATTATTCACGTGCGCGTGCTGGTGGAGTTTCGTGTATGATTTTGTTATGTTTTTGTTTTGTTTTTGCTCTCAGTGAGAAAAGAACGGAACGGCCGATAACTGTCTTCTCCGTCTTATTTTCTTCTTTTTTTTCGTCCATCACACTACATGCTTATCTGCCGAGAGGTCTATCTGTATACTTTACGTACGTTCCTTACATCATTCTTATTTTACTAACCCCCCCCCCCCCTATATCCCTCTTGCAAATCCCAGTTGTCCATACTTTACTCAGACTCGGTTCCCATACCCTTCCCGGAACGATGGTTTTCGTTAAACTGAAATAGACTTTTGTGAACCCTAAGCCTGCCTTTTATTTTCTTCCTGTATACTTTCGTTCACTCTGTATACTATTGGGATAGCTTAATATGTTATTTTCCAACTGGTGGCCCTTCTCTGGGTTTTTTGTCCAGTGTCCTTTTTTCACGTTCTTGGAGATAAACAGTGAATACCAGAGACCTTAACATCGTCCGTATCTCATCATTCCACCTACTCGTCCAGGCAACAAAACAAGCAAATTAAAATTAAAAAGACCCTTCAAAGTCTTATTCTGTTTTAATAAGCTTCATCACGATTGATGATCAGAGTCTCACAAAAATATAACTTGACATTTCTGAGAAGCAAAGTCACGAATTCTACAACCCCAGTGGCACAAGGTCAGGTTATCACAGTAGTTGAGGACGGGCCAAATAAAGGTCGGGGCTCGCAGACGGAACGCAAACAAAGCGACAGCGAGCGATAAAGTTATCTTGAGATTTGGCTTACTTTTCCCCGCTCGATATCAAAAATGAAAATGGGGTTTCTGAAACCGAACCCCCTGATTCATCATTGGGCTGAGGTATATCTTAGCCACTCTGGAACCCCTCCCCCTCCCCTGATAAATCCGTAATGGTATCTTCAATTTACTGGTTCTCAAGGCAGGTTTGAATGTGTACTTGTTGGATGATCATGGCTCTTCTGATTCCCGCCCAACTCTTTTTTTTCTCAGGGGGTTTGGTATAACAGTGTGCGACTTTGTGTGCATGCTAGAGTATTTGTTTGTCCGTGGGTTCTTATGTTTTTTGTGTATATGTGTGTCATTGTGTGTGCGGCTGTGTGGTTACGTGTTTATATATATATATATTATACATACATATATAATATACACTCCTTTATGGATCTGAAACATGGACCGTGTACAGCAGACAAGAAAAGCGCCTGACATTTTCCATCTCAGATGCTGCCGCAAGACCCTAGGCATTTCGTGGTGCGACAAGGTTACAAATGTTTAAGTGTTGGCACGGGTAAACCTTCAGAGCATGACAACTGTCCTGTGTTTAAAAAGATTGAGATGGCTGGGCCATGTCAAGAGAATGGACGACAACCGGATTCCGAAGCAACTTCTCTATGGAGAACTTGACAAGGGAAAGAGACCAAGAGGAAGACCAAAATTGAGGTACAAAGACACCTGCAAAAACAGTTTATCTAAGCTTGGAGTAGATATTAGCATCTGGGAAGAAATAGCTGAGGACAGAAAAACATGGAGGAAAATGATAAAGGAAAAAACTATAATGCTAGAGAGCAGCCTTAGTAACAACCAGGCTGAGAAGCGCCAACGATGAAAGGAAAACAGCGGAAATACAGAGCTTCGATCTACGACACACACATGCAAGCACTGCGCTTCAAACATAGGAAGAATTAGCCATGAAAGGAGCTGCATGAAGACAACCTTGAGACCATCCTAAGCTGAATTGACTGTCTGCTTAGACTAAAAGAGCCATATATACATACATATATATAT
>NW_004797741.1:29940-34241 GCF_000002075.1 Aplysia californica
GGAGAGAGAGAGAGAGAGAGAGAGAGAGAGAGAGAGAGAGAGAGAGAAAGAATGGCATCTGTGGTGTAGAGTTACATGTAGTTGCTTTGCTGTCGCACGTAGAAGACCCAAGTTACATCCTCATGTGCGCTGAAATTTAAACAAATCTCGGTCCTTCTACTGTGGTGTTGAATCCCTCTCAGCCCTGTTTGACCCTAACCAGCTGGGTCTAAGTCTGCCTTCAAAATGATCGAAATTGTCTCAATGAGGGTGTAAAAGGAACTCATTTTTTTAAAAACAACCACACAGCACATTTTCAGTTACTCTGCATTTTCACGGTTTGTGTGCGTGTGTGTGTGTGTGTGTGTGTGTGTGTGTGTGTGTGTGTGTGTGTATGTATGTGTCATGTATGCGTGTGTGTGGGGTCTTTTTCTCTGTGATATCATATATGTGCATATGTATGTATATACATGTGTGTGAGATGTCTCTTTCTCTGTCTGTATATGTGTGTTTGTTCATGTGTGTGTGTGTGTGTGTGTGTGTGTGTGTGTGTGTGTGTGTGTGTGTGTGTGTGTGAGAGAGAGAGAGAGAGAGAGAGAGAGAGAGAGTGAGAGAGAGAGAGAATGAGAGAGTGTGTGTGTGTGTTTGTGTGTTTATGTGTGAGAATGTGCCCATGTGGGTGTGTGTATGCTCATGAATGTGTGAAAGCTGACATATTTTCTGTTTTTCAGGGGAGGAAGAAAAGGGGGAGGGAGAATATTTTACCTTTTATGTTAGGTGTGGGATTGAAAAGGGGTGGAAAAGCCAATTTAGTTTGTAGTGACAACAATGGATAGAAAAATGAAAAAAAATATTCCTGGAAATGAACGTCCTCTACAGCAACTAAAAATCACAACAACAAACACAACGACTGCAGCCACTACAGCAATACCAATGGCAACAACAACAACAACAACAACAACAACAACAACAACAACAACAACAGCAACAACAACAACAACAACATCAGTGACAAAAACGACTTCGACTGCAGTAATAACAACATGAACAACCACCACAAAACTAGCATCAACATCACCCATAAGAACAGTAACAACAACCCCTACAACTACAGCAACAACAGCCGTGACAACAGCAACAAAAGTGACAACTAAAGTAATAACAACAAACAGCAACAGCGGCGCAGAGACCTGTTGTGCCAAAGAACGCAATGAGAACCATGCAGCATTTTGGAGCAGAGAGATATAAAGTAACAAAAGCAACAGCAATATAAAGCAACAAAATGTATCTGAATAAAACAGCAGATTTAGAGATTGGATTGCCGCCCCTGTTTTATAAATTGAAGCACAATTAGAGCGACCCGTTGAACAACGCAAGGTGCTTAATTGATTAACTTTGCTGGTGCAGTATGTGGCATTCTACCTTGCTTGTTGCTCACAACGTTTCCTCTATCAGTTTTTCCTTTTCCAGGCTTAGCTTTAAATATTTCTACTCGAACTTACAGATTCACATTAAAAATGTATCTCTCTGATTCTATTTCTGTTCTTTTCAGAATACCAGTAATTGAATCGTTCTGAAGTTCAAACAGCATCCTTTTTTTTAGTTTAATGGTACTGGAATTACATTCTATGAAAAAGACCCCTCCCCAGGAACCCCCCCCCCCAAAAAAAAAAAAAACAAAAAAAAAACAACCTACGGGAAGTGAAGGGTTGAGAGTATTGCCAATCGATCAGTGTTATTTCTGACGGAGACATTTATACGCCATGCCGCAAGGACATCCACTGCAATTACACTGGCCATTGTAGTGATGCCTTATTGGAGTTACTTTTAATACAGTTCGTGGAAACCAGTCTACTAGATCTACCCGAGAGAAACTAAAACTGTACTGGGTAATTCGTATATCTTTAATGTACGCGCAATGCGTTTTGAAGACGGCTGGATGGTCCATATTCCCATTTCTTACAGGTGTAGAACTACAATATATTATGTCTTTTGAATCGAAAAAAAATGTGGACATTGATTTTTATCATATTATGCATAGATCTTTTATCTTTTATTTTGCTAGGTGGGGAAAGTTGTAGCGAAGAACCGAATAGACATAGATACAATGAACAATATCATGTAGTTAATCGTAGTTTCCTGTCGTTCGACAATGCAGACTGACATGCCGCATCTGTATTTATGCGGAAACATGACTGGAATCTTTTCAAGGGCTAAGACCAACATAATATAAACGGGAACCACCAGCGGTGTGGGGTGTTTGTAAAGATGATTATTCCTTCCATCTCCCCCTCTTCTCTCTCTCTCTTTGTGTGGTGTGTGTGTGTGTGTGTGTGTGTGTGTGTGTGTGTGTGTGTGTGTGTGTGTGTGTCTGTGTCTGTGTTTGTGTGTGTTAGTGGGGGGGGGGTGAAAAGGGAGAGATTTGAGGGATGGGGGCGTCAAGAGCCTTCCAGAATATTATTACACACCTTCAGAATATTAAGTTTAATGTAACTTAAAACATTATTTTGCTAGCATTAGTTGTACAACTCCCACACGAAAAAGACATTCCTGTCGAGCTGGGGAAGGACATTTTCAGGGGGAGTTTGTCTGTCTTCGTTCACCAGTTATTGGGCGGAGGTCAAATTGATTGGGAATGTGCGTGAGGAAGGCAAAGACAAGCAAGTCCGAAGAAGAGGGAAAAGGGATACAGGACGTGGACGCACGCGCAAAGTCGGGAAATACGTAGCTGTGAAGAGTGATCGATACATGGTTATGTAATATACTTATTGGTGGTGGGAGTCCAAAGACTCTGATCAAGGAATGTTTCTGTGGTTGTTTATTTTGTTTCTTCTGTGTGCATTATTGAGAGAAATGTCTTTGATTAGATGTTGAAGTGATGTCAACGATACAAGGGGCGTAAAGAAATATGGAGCAACAGCATTAGCGAGGGGATTTTAAGAAAAAAAATGTGGGTGGAGGGGTTGGGTGGGGGAAAAGAGGCGGGGGGGGGGGTTCAGAAGATGCCGTGCTTGCGAATACAATCATAAAATGGCTAATAGAAAGACACAGTGCACGAAAGTTTGTTTTGCTTCAAAGCTTCTTAGTGCAGGCAAGTAGTGCTCACTGTTAATGGGGTAATGTCTTAGACGACCGGTAAAGCTCTTTAATTCAAAGAAAAAAAACCCAGCGTTGCCATATCAACAGCGACACTGTTGTTAATCCCCCACCCCCCAAGAAAAATATAACAATCTAAGATAAGGTGTAATTTAGAAAAACAAATAAAACTATTTAAAAAACATATATTTAAAAGATAAAATAAAGATAGATTAAAAGAAGACTGCTCCAAAAAGACTGAAAAAAAGCATACAAACAAAAAAACAAATCTATACAAAAGAAAAAAGACAAACAAAATAAAACCTAAACGAACAAATAACCCTCCCCTCCAACCCTCCCCCCCACACACACGCAAAACAAAAAACAAAACAAACACAAACCCCTCCACAAAAAACAACAACAAAGTTACTACTGGGAGAAATCAGAACCGGCCACTTCTCTGGGCTGTGGGCCTACAAAAATAGAATAGACAAAACATCGGACCCAATCTGTCCATTGTACAGCGAGGAGCCCCAAGATTTGGAGCACTGGCTGTAGAGATGCCCCCACCTCGGAGGTCCGGCGGTGGCATCTCTTTGGGGAGGATTCAGGGAGTGGACTGCCTCACTCGCTACCCAAGAGCGCTCTCTTCGGGGCTCCAAACATTTCGAACGGATAGGCTACAACACACACAGCAACAACAAAAACCAAACAAAATAAAGAAACGAACTAGCAAGAATTTATCAAAAATATCCAACAACAAAAGACAAATAGCACCCCCCATCCCCCCCCCCAATTCCTTTCGAGGACTAGTGCTATAGATCTATATCCATAACATAAACACACCAAAAAAAAAATCACGTTGAAAATCCAAATCAAATCAAAACCACACACAAACTATGCTCTGTGTACGTTCCTTCTAACCTTCTGTCCGCGACAATACAACAAAATGATTACTTAATACAGCGCAAAGGTAAGACCGGGATGACAGAGCAAAGCAAAACCCAAAAGAAAGACAGAAGAGTTAAAAGAAAAACAACAACAACAACAACAACACAAAAAAAACCCTAAACAAACAAAACAAAACAAGAGCTACGAAATCGATCAAGCTCACGTTATCACCGTCCGTATATTAACGCCGGCTTCGTCACTTTTTCTTTCCTTCTTTTTTTTTTAAAATACAGAGTAAGAAGGAACCAGAAGGAGACGGAGAACGATACAGAGAGAGAGAGAGAGAGAGAGAGAGA
>NW_004797741.1:34341-35383 GCF_000002075.1 Aplysia californica
AGAGAGAGAGAGAGAGAGGGAGAGAAAGAGGGGGGATGGTGGTAAAAACGGTTGGAGGGTTGAGACGGAGAGAGACAAGAGGCGAATGAGGTTGTGCATAAAAATAGACCGATTTGGAAAAATATGTGACAGAAATAACGAGATGCTTACTTTTTTATTACATAACGAGTGGAACGACAGACCCCCCAGAAAATTGAAAAAATTAAAATAACATAAAATGAAAATTTAAAAAGGTGAATCACAAATGAAAGAAGGATTAATATGCCAAATTGAAGTGGCAGGGCAATCGTTCTGTTGAGGGAAGTTGGGAGGGGGGTGGGGGTGTTGATTGGAAGATTCTAGAAAATATGAATCAGTGGTGGGAACCTTGGAGGGCCAGCCTGCGAGTTCATTAAGACGGTTAAGGTTAGGGGAGAGAACCCTTATGTGGGCGTTCCCAGCAGCCCTCTCTGGACCCTGAGAATAGTAAGTGCTATTTAAACCTTATTATGCCCCCGGGGAGGTCGAGAGTGGGTGTGATGGATGGTAGGCGGGAAGCACTCGCAAGCAGAGACTTGCACTCGCGCACACAAACACACACACTCTCACACACACACACACACACACACACACACACAGACAGACAGGGAGAAATGAGAAACGGAGAGAGAAATGATAAAGAGATATATACCGATAGAGTGGGACGTCAGAGAAGTTAAGATAGAGAAAGATAGATATAAATTAAAAAGAAAATAGAGTCCATCATTCCATCCATCCATCCATCCATCCATTAACCCATCCATCCATCCATCCATCCATCCATCCATCCATCCATTCATCCATCTGTACCCAGTGTAGCACCCCACCCCCCCACGCACATACATACACACAAACAACATATATACACATACACGCACAAACGCTAAAACATGAATAAGTACAAACACATACAAACATACACACATGTAGACAGACAGACAGACAGACAGACAGACAGACAGACAGACAGACAGACAGATAGACAGTCAGACAGACAGACAGAGATGGGCATGTAGTTAGACAG
>NW_004797741.1:37074-38376 GCF_000002075.1 Aplysia californica
ACCCAACAGCAACAACAAAAAACAAAACAAAGGACAAAACAAAAACTATAAGACAAAACAAACGAAAAGACTAAAAAAAACAACAAATGCACAAACCAAACAAACAACTTCAACTGATTGCACCTATTGTCCTTTTCCCAGTTCGAAGGAGGGAAGTAATTTTTGGAGGCTTTGTTCAGAAGGGTTACTGGGTTGGGGTAAATGGATTCTGGCTATGTGTGTGCTTAACAAATTGAAAGGGGTGCGTTTGGTTCGGGATAAGGAGAAAGGGTCAGACGGGAACTATAGATTCTGAAGGAAAAGAGAAATATTTAAAGAGATCTAAATACCCACATGTGCTGATGTTGCTCATAGCATTTTGTATTATTTTATGAGTTCTGCAACTATGCTTTGTAACGTTTCAAATATATTATTATATTTTTTTGCGGACGAAATACCATTTTAGTTCTTTTCGTTGTCTGTTACAAAATGTCTGCGCAGTAGCACGCCTAAGAAATACATACGATAAGATACATCTTTTTTGTCTAGATCCTGGCACATTATTATTATTATTATTATCATCATCATCATCATCATCATCATCATCATCATCATCATTATCATCATCATCATCATTGCTGTTGTTATTGTTGTTGTTATTGTTGTTGTTGCTGCTGTTTTTGCGGCTCTTGTTGTTGCTATTGTACCATTGTAGCCAATACCACCAGCTATTTAAATTCATTATCGATTGCACCCCCCCCCCCTATAACCCCAAAGAAAACAACAACAACCCAACCACAAAAAACAACAACAAACGCACACACCTATATACACACACCCATTCAAACACATATGACTCCACCTTTTAGGATAATTTGACTACGCCGGATACTTCATCAAAGCAGAAAGTTGGAGATTCTCATTAAGATCTTCTTCATTTGGGGTCCCAACTCCGGTATGTACTCTGCATGCAGGGCAAAGAGCCAAGTCGACGGAACACAGACGCTGATCCCAACACGATTCGTTCGTAATTGATATATGGCTAATCGAAAGTAGCCATAGGACATGTTATCCATCAAAAAATGCTCCTATTTTTGTTTTCGTTGTGTGAAATAAGATCTTCAGGAAAACATCGCTGTGCACATTAACTGCTTGGTTTTTTTTTTTTTGCAGGTGCAAGTCATAATATCTAATATTTTTACTATTTTTGGCTCTTTACAATGGGAAGGGGATTCGCTTCTACGGTCTTTTACTCACAATTTCTTGTGTGTCTCAGTTACAGGGTAGGGAAAGTTTTTCGCCTATGGGATTTTTTTTTTTGGG
>NW_004797741.1:38476-40034 GCF_000002075.1 Aplysia californica
CCAAGGACACAACGTCGGGCCCCTCACGGGATTCGAACCCACGACCTTACGGTTGCGAGTCCGAGAGCCTAACCACTAGGCCACCGACGCCACTACTGATACAGTAACCGTAATGCAAAACTAAAAGAAATGTATTTTTGATGCGGAGCTAACCTGAAATACTCGAAACAACACAGATGGTGCCACATATTTTAAACATTTTCATGGATAATTGTGCTCGAAACGTGAAGCCCTTGAAATCAGATTGCGTCATTCTTTTTAGTCAGGCCTGATTAATTGTGAGTTCATTCATACATCGGGCCAGAAAAGAGTCGGCTGAACTCAAAGCGCTCTTTCTGAAAACGTCATGCGATTTTCTTGAAGAGATCTGGCGTTTCCTAATTTCCCATGGTGGTAATGGCGCTCTCTTGCGCAGCTGTGCCATAATTATTTTATTGGAAATCCATTTCCGGAGTATTTTTAGATGCCCGTGTGCCGAGTCAAAATGTTCCCCATGTCAGACTACCCCATCGGATATCCTGACATACTCCAGACAGTCCTTTTTACTTTTATCTTCTGTAGTCCGTTTCTTTCTGAAAAAGAAAGGGAAAAAGCAAACTCAAGCGCGACTTGCACATAGCTTTTATTTGATATGCGGTGTCGTTCATAGGCGTGGTTATAGAGAGAGAGTCTAAAGCTACTGGTCTAACAATTATGACAGGTTCCACCTGCTGCACTTCTATGGTGTCAGTTTAGACTCTCTGCAGTGCCACATATAAGACGCGAGTTCGATTCCCGTTTTGAGAGTTTTCTAAAATCGAGTACAGTCCAGTCTGCTCTACCGACTACTTGAATACAACTGGGGAAAAGACCATAGTCACACGCTGAGAATCGTAAGGGTATCAATTTTGAACTCTTGTTGACTCATAACTGTATTTCTGTTCAACTGTTGGTTGATTATTGGTGTTGCATTTCCCATTCAACAACACGTAACAATAAACCACCAGTCAAACAGATATGAAGATATGAGTCCACAAGCTTTTAAAATTGTTGACACCCTTACAGTAACAATAAACCACCAGTCAAACAGATATAGAGAGAGAGAGAGAGAGAGAGAGAGAGAGAGAGAGAGAGAGAGAGATAGATAGATAGAGAGAGAGAGAGAGAGAGAGAGAGTGGGGGACACAGACAAGTGGCGAGGGTTCAGATTATAGAACGAACGATTGCTTTCCGTTTCTTATATTATACTGGAGATGATGCAGTCTGGTTTCCAGCCGATTTTTTTCCTTTGTGGATGACATTGCATTTTCATTTCAGTGGTCACGACCTCTACTGATTGCAAAGTCATTTCTGAGTACAGTGTAGTCCTTGTAGATTCAAACTCTTACTAGGGTGATTTGTTCCGGGTTTTTTTGTTCCCTTTTTCGACGGCTATTTTACACAACTTATTATTTTTTCAGTCTTCTCTGCATCATTTATGGGGAAACGGGTCTTAGTTAGCTAGCTGGCTGGCTTGTTAGATATATAGATAGATAGATAGATAGATAGATAGATAGATAGATAGATAGATAGATAGATA
>NW_004797741.1:40601-41741 GCF_000002075.1 Aplysia californica
CCTCACAATTTCTAGTTCTTGACGATGGTCGTATTTCCCCTGCGCTTTTCACTTGTATGAAACAATAACCTGTACAAACGGCCATTTCTATCTCACTTGCTTTTAAAAATTATTTTAATGGGACTGTGTAAGATGGTCACCTGTCTAAGACGGACACTATTCTCCTGGACAAATGGCAGCCGTCATAAACGTTTTGAGAGTTTCGATCGTATCTCAGTCTGCCGGCTGGGATGCTTTCTAAGGCCACGGTTCTACCGAAGCAGAACCGACCCGAATTTTGTGTCGGGAGGAGGCACCCCAGTCTATTTGTGTCCGGCGTGCTTCTCCTCTAACGTGTGAGTAGCCTTGACGACACTGTGTCAGTTCTCGTTATCGGGCTATAAATAGGCAAGGGGTCTACGAATGCATTGCGGGGATAAAAGATGAATAGATCTGGAAACCAAAAAAGAGTACAATTATTAATATCCATTCTGGAGGTTTCCACGTAGACCTTGCTAATTTGAGGCACTGATTACGAATATATTAGATTTTTCATCCAAATTAACTATTATATTTTTTAGCACTAGCTGGGCCTATGCTAATGAGTCATCACACAGCCCGACTAAAATGCAGCATGGGGCATTCCAACTGATCTGTCTTTTGTTTTAGGTGCAGGGGGGGGGGTCGTGTTGTTTTGGTGGACACGTCCAAGCGAAATTATCATAGATTGCTAAGGTAAAAAAAACAAAAACCGGTGCTCTATTTCAACTGAAAACTTCGAGAGAGACATACGGTCGGGCGGTTTTTGGTTAGGTGGCCATGAGGTCTTATCGTTCTGAGATCCAGTTGGCCCTGATAGATAGTTTGAAACCGACCTCTGCCTAAATGATATAAACAGTGTAAAACACCAACAAGTACAAAAAGATCTAAATAGTGTAAAACACCAACAACTACAACATGATCTAAATAGTGTAAGCACCAACAATTACGATCCATCTGCTGTTCATCTTACTTACCGAAGCAAATGGATAAAATATAATTGTATTATGATCTCCCACTTAGAAGAGCAAAAACATGACTGTCTCATTTGCAAGGAATGGAGAAGGAGGGAGGCCGAGAGCGAGGGCGAGAGCGAAAGAGAGAGAGAGAGAGAGAGAAAGA
>NW_004797741.1:42467-44293 GCF_000002075.1 Aplysia californica
ATAGATAGATAGATAGATAGATAGATAGATAGATAGATAGATAGATAGATAGATAGATAGATAGATAGATAGATAGATAGATAGATAGATAGATAGAGATAGATATCACTTCCACGTTGCATAAAATATAATGAATCTGTCGTAAACGTCCATCCATCCAAGACACACGTTTTTTTCCCTTGATAATGGGTGACCGTCTTAGACACTTTCGAGCGTACATAGATAGTTAATTAAAGAGAGTGAAACACCGACATTCATTGCTGTCCTGGTATAAAAGAACGTGTAAAAAGTATAGCATAATAAATTTGGTTTACCCTGTCCACGAACAAACCCGTCTTTGCCGCGGCCGCCTGTTCTTCAATTTCTGCTTAAAAATCGACGTCAACTCCGACAACTTTTAAAAACTTCTTTGCCCAGAATTTCCCACACCACGGCTGTTGTCGTCGCTTGCTATCCAAATGGTCTTCCATTCGGAATTGCAAATTCGATTTTACACTTTTAAAAAATTGTGAATCTTTGCTTTTTGACCGCTATCCTGGAAATCCTGTTTAGGAGTCACAGAATGACTAATTTAGAGGAGTATTTTATACATCTATTAAAGTTTGTCTATCAAGACATTATCAAGACATCATAAAGTGCTTTGTGAGTACTACTGTCTTTGTCCACGGTTGGAACAGCATGGATGGTGATTTAGAGTAAATTCTGCTTTCATCCTGTTCACAGTCTTTTTGTTGATTTATTGCTCACTAATTTCCCCAGATTCTTTGTCGTCGCCGGCATACTTTGTCTGCAAGCTGTCGGCGCTCTTCTGTTTGAATATTGTGACCTCCTAGCTTTGCTTCCTGAGAATTGTTCTATTACTTCTGTCATTTATTTTCCAGATTCATATTGGATCTTCTTTTTTTGCTTCTTTTCGCTGCACACATAATATTAATTAGGCTGTTATCGATTTTATGCTTGGATTCTATTTTATCAAGTTTCCGATTTTTTAATGCCACACTCTTCCGCCGGATGCCAAGAAGCATCATGTTTTGTGCCCCCAGAATGGTATTTATGCAGTTCCCCCAAAATAATTGTAGACGAACAGGAGGGCATATGGACGTTTTTCCGATTGGCTGCAATCGTTCGCTGGATAAATTTATCGATTTCTTTATACATCTCTCCCCCTCTCTCTTTCGCTCTATCTCTCTGTCTCTCTGTCTCTCTGTCTCTCCGTCCGTCTGTCTGTATCTCTGTTTCTCTCTCTCTCTCTCTCTTTCTCTCTCTCTGTCTCTCTCTGTCTATCTATCTATCTATCTATCTATCTATCTATCTATCTATCTATCTATCTATCTTTCTATCTATCTATCTATCTATCTGTCTGTCTGTCTGTCTGTCTGTCTGTCTGTCTGTCTGTCTGTCTGTTGGTTGATATTCTGTGTCGGGAGGATAAATGTCTCACTTGGGAAGACAAAAAAAACAAAGTGTAAAGGTAAATTTAATTGTCCTATATTGTTAGGCCCTACTCCGTGAACTCAGAGTTAGAAATTAATTCATTATGCACAGCTCACCCGTCTGAAAAACGTACTTAATATCAACTCTCTCATTTGAAGACACCGCCTGACTCGAGGATGATTATATCAAAGCTATTCTATAACATTCATGATTCTCTAGTGAACCAAATTTAGAGAACATTAGGTCTAGTAAGTTATGAAGTTTTTCAGATTTCCAATATTATTACAGATGGCAATGCCGATCGCAACAGCAACAACAGCTCCACGACGTTGCAATGATTATGCTGCTGGTGATTTTCCATGTAAAATCATATAATAAAATAGTAACAAAAA
>NW_004797741.1:44393-47088 GCF_000002075.1 Aplysia californica
GTTTGTGCGTTTGAGAGAGAGAGAGAGAGAGAGAGAGAGAGAGAGAGAGAGAGAGAGAGAGGCAATAAATGGTAACGAAACTTCTTCTGGAAAGTGGATTTTACCATTGTCCCACAAGCCCACCGCCTTGCATGAGCTGCGAAATCGACAGCGGTCTCTCTGACAGGCTATTCCAGTGTCCACTCTCGGTAACTTGAGCTCTGGCCCACCGATGCCATTTTCTAGCATGAGTTTGCTTTCTACTCGTAGGGTTCCCCAGTGGACAATAAATATGTACTCCACCTTCAAAATAAATTATCCACTATCCAGTTGCCCTTGACTCACATGGTATTCGGCTAAATCCTTTGGACATCTCCATTTTCTTTACTTTTATTTATAGATGATTCTCTGTCTCTGTTTCTCAGTTTCTCCTCATCCCCTCCCCTCTGTCTGTCTGTCTGTCTGTCTGTCTTTCTGTTTGTCAAAACCTCACCCCCCCCCCTCTCTCTCCCTCCCGCTCTCTCCCATGGGACTGATGTCATGGTTATTGCTGTCTCTCCCCATTTATAGTCACGTTTCTGTTCAGTCCTCTTCCCCTGGTTTAGAAGCAAACAGATTTACGCCTATAAAAAGAAAATCCTTGACTATTTTATTGCGTCCGAAGACCTGGGCTCTGTTGCTCCTGAAATGTTTCTCTCTTGATCGTGTTTCTTTTCTAGGTTTACCTTTTTTTATTAAAGCGGAACATAATTTTGCAACACGCATCTTTTTCAGAACAACCATGTTTGTTAACTTGCTTTCACGAGATCTATTACTACATACGAATATTATAAAGAAACCAGAAACTGATTTGTTTCCAGAGGGAGTGAGGTAGGGGTTGTAGAGGGCGAGATGTTTCCGATTATGTTGACAGTAAGGATTATTTCAGCAGTATTTTCTCCAAATGGCAGTTTTATCTCATGTTCATATTATTTTCAAATTTTGATAGAAACAAACTGATTTTATGTTTTTCGAGACAAATGAAAATTACGACAATTAATTATATCCACATCAATAGTCTTTCCGAGCTCTTCCCGTGGGAGAGTTCAGCTTTTGCCACGAAACAGCAGTATTTTTTTGCTTACAGAGTACAATGAGTGTATTTCTAAAAATAAGTATGGAGTTGAAATAAAACATTAACGCTTCCTCCTGTGTTACTGTTCAGCTAAACCTTCCATTACTGTTTTTTTTTACTATGATATCTTGTATTCAGGGTGTGCTGAAGCAACTGAAGGAAATGTCTTTAGAAAGAGTTGTCTGTGGTCCATTTGATTTGTAATCTTCCTGTCTTTTCTGAGATATATGTCTTATTTGGTCTTTGGAAGTGTACTGTGTTTTTAACATGCAGTAGTTGTGCCACTACTCAGGAAAAAATCTTCATCAACAAGTGAACTTTAAAATTTAGGCGTCTCATAATATGAGGCTAATTTCATGGCTCTCACTATGTTTTTCTCTTTTCTCGTCATGTTTCTGTTCTGTACTCTTTCCCTGGCTAAGAAGCAGATTTAGATCTATATAAAGAAAATCCTTCACTCTTGTTTGTTGTCCCAAGACTCTGGTCCTGCTGCTACTGCAATTTTTCTCTCAATATTATTTTCTATTTTAAAAATTAAACCCTTGAAAAAGTAGTACACCGTAGTTGTAGTTGTAGTAGTTCATTATACTAAATGATCATCTTGACAAGAATAGTTTCATGGAGTACTTCCAATATGCGCACACAAAATTAAAGTGTGGGGGGGGGGGGGCTGGTTTATACACCTATCTAGGTAACTCTGGCCTCTTTAGATAAAGCCTTATAACAAGGAGATATAACAGGAAAGCATAATATTTAAAATGTAACTTTGATTTTTTTTGGTTTAAGTCTACGGTTGCCATGGTACCGGCCGCCATATTGAAAATAAACTGCTTTCATAAAAGTAAAAAGGATTTTTTATTCACCAACTTTCAAATTTGGTTCATTGATAGATATACTCTGTACAAAATTTCATACAATTAGGATCTTAGCTATCTTCAATAGGAAAAATGTTAAAGATGGATAACTGGACTACCCTCTCATGCCTCTGAATTCGATTACATATTCATCCATGTAACTCACTCATGAATACATCGATTTTATTTTCCAATTGTATAGAGTTAGGTTATGATATGAATAACAAGCCCTGAAAATTTCATTGGAATCAAAAATAAAATAAAAAAGTAGATGAGAAAAAACATAAAAACCTGAAGTTTTGAGCAAAAACGACATTCTGTCACACAACAGGCAAAATGAAAGTTTTAGGACAGAAAATCTGAAAGATGGTGATTGTAACACAAAGAGTAAGCACCTTTTGGATTAATTACAAGTGATTGGAGTATTATAATGCATAAAAAGTCCGGATACCATAAATTGACCAAAAGTCGTCAAATTAAAACCAGCTTCCCGCCCCCTCCCCTTAATAATACGGGAACTGCACTGATAAAAGTTTACAATTATTTCCGGTGTGACAAAGGTGTAGGCTGTGTTTCAATGTTCACAATGTTCAATCTCGAAATTTACGGCCCATTGATAAAAACTAACTTAAGACTGTGCCTTGTAAAAAATAATTAGGTAGGGTTTCTCCGAGAGCCACCAGGGAGAAGGCGCTTTAAAAGAAATCTTTATTATTATTATTATTGTTATTATTATTATTATTATTAT
>NW_004797741.1:47188-48247 GCF_000002075.1 Aplysia californica
TAATAATAATAGATTAATGAAAATAATAATAGTATTGTTTCTAGATACCGTTGTAACAGAAAGTCAATGTAAAGGATTAGTGTTGAATGTAAAGAAAACAGAATGCACGGTAATATCCAAAAAAGCAGCACATTCTAGTTGCAATCTCATTAGCAAAAGTGAAAAGATCAAACAAGTCCAACAGTTTAAATATCTAGGATATATGATAACATCTAACACCAAATGTTCCTCAAAAATAAAACAGAGAATTACAAGGCTAAGGCTAGTTTCAATAAAATGAGCCCAATCCTGAAAAATAGAAACATCTCAATTGCCACCAAAAATGAAAGTTCTGAAATGCTATGTATGGTCAACCCTTCTATATTGGTGTGAATGCTGGACAATCACAAAAAAACAGTGAACATAAAATAGAAGCAACAGAAATGTGGTTTCTCAGGAGACTGCTAAGGGTATCGTGGAAGGAAAAGAAATCAGATGAGGTAGTGCTCGATGAAGCCAAGGTGTGACGCTCAATGTTAAAAACAATCAGGAAACGACAAATGCAGTTTTTGGGACACCTGAATAGACATATGGGTCTTAGAAATCTAGCTCTCACTGGCAAAATAGAAGGCAAATGAGGAAGGGGTAGACCCAGAACAATCTACTTGGCAAATGGGTGATAGGAAAAGATCAGGAAAATGCAGCTTTTTTTAGAGCATTCGAGCAAAGGAATGAATGGAGAACCATGATCGGCGATGTCTGTCGCAGATATGGCACTTGATGATGATGATGTTTATTTATTAATAGTATTGTTGCAGTAATATTAAAGAAAATAACAAAATCAAATAATCAAATAAGGTTCAAAACAATAACAATGTTGATATCATGAGGAATAATAATTATAATAATAACATTGATAATTATGATAATAATGTAACAACGATGATAAAGATTATGCAGTTACAATAATAGCACACCTATAATAAAAAAGAAATAAACAAAATAATGATGATGGTGATGGTCGTGGTGATGATGATGATGATGATGATGATGATGATGATGATGATGATGATGATGATG
>NW_004797741.1:48347-52421 GCF_000002075.1 Aplysia californica
GAGAGAGAGAGAGGGGGGGATGGGAGAGAAAGAGAAAGAGGAAGATAAATATAGACATACAAAAAAAGATGATAAGAACATAAGAACAAAAAAAAAATATGGAGTGCTTCCTCCTTTCACCCAACCCTTTTCTACCCACCCAGTCTCCGCGCTTACCCCCACAAACCGCCCTAATTCTTTCCATAATTTGTATGTATTCCACTCAAATCTATATCAGCTGGAATATTAGTTTTCACATTATCCATTCCCATATTCTATTAATAAATACAAAGGGTTTGGGTGAGTTTTGCTTTTCTAATTCTTTTATTACAGAGATAGAGGCCAAGAGAAAATATATTATGAGTAGTTAATGGACTACATTACTATATTACAATTATAACCTAGCCTATGATAAAAAAATTGCTTTTAGACATTATCCCAGTGTGGACACAGCCATTAACCAGACAAGCAGGGAGAATAATACAAACCTTTTAGACGATGTTCGAAACCATGATGGTCTTTACAATTATTTGTACCAAGAGTGAAGCTCGTTTTGATAATGGGTTTTATCTGTGTTATTACTTGTCCTGTGTTTGCATGACGCTGTTCCGAAATTCCTTCGCAGAAGGTACATGTATAAATATTGCGAACTCTGTTTCTGTATATTATTATTGCAAGCAGAAGAGAGAATGGCATAGCTCTTTTCTATGAAGTAGTTACCACCTATCTCCTTCTTTCCCTGATTTCTTTTCCTTCTCCCACACTAAACTGTGTCCTCATGGAAGGCATAAACAGCCATCACTTATTTTGCTATCCTCAAAACGACATGATATGACACGAATTCAAAATAGCAGTCTATCGATTGTTTAAATACTAATAAATACATGCCAACGACAGAAACAATGAGGGATAAAAACCAAATCCCTCTGAATGCCACACAATGAGACTTCCGAGTCAATAAAAGGAATCGTTCAGTCTTACTTACTTTACTTAATGGAGGAGCTGCTCAACCAATCGATGGTACTCTCGTGGGAGGAATAGAAAAGATTCGCTCGTACAAGTACAAAAAGAGCGCATTTTCGCTTTTATCATCATTGTTTTTTCTTTCGTCGATATTGTAGTCGTCGTTGTAGTTTTTGTTTCTCAAGTATTTGTTGTAATCGTGGTTTCCGTTTTGAAGTGATCATCTCCATCGTTACTATTGCTTCTCTTATTGCTTTCTGTGTGTTGGAGAAAACGAAATCAAATTGAAAAAACAAACAGACAAATAACAACATTTAATTGGTCCCCGTGGAGTTCCAATAGCAAACGTACATACATAAATACAATTAGAAACGATTTGGGGGTTGTTAACAATATATTGTGGTAACATAGTGTAAAGCGCATAGAGCTTGCTGTCGAGCGGGGCTATGCGCTATACAAATGCTATTTATTATTAAACACATACATACATAAGTACATACAGACACACTATTGCTCCAATACAGAACAATTTTACAAACATGCCATCACTGGTCACCACTGTTCTGCGCCCGATTTTTTTAGCTAGGTTTGTTGTGTCTTGCTCAAGGATACACACATGAAGACCCTGTGTCAACCGACACTTGCTTGACATTACTTTTGCATCTGAACTCACTGCTCACTTTGCCCCTAGAGCCTATACTAACATTCTTAATGTTGGTGTTGGTGATGTTGTGGTTATTCTAGTTATTTTATTTTAAAACCATTTACTTAAAAACCATGTATTTAATCCTTAGTAACTCAATGTGTCCCGTTATATGCCACTGTTCACGTATCAATGTTATTACCTTAAATCGAGAAACTGGGTGACGATGAAATAATCGAAGGAGTCAAGCTCAAGCGTTCTACATCAAATCAGAGTTGTGTCAACGCAGCAGATAATAATAATAGTACACTACATTTTAGTCTTAAATCTGAATGTCCAAGGACCCCCCCACCCTCCACAGAAAAGCAGACAAAAAAAGAAACAACCCCACAACAAAAACAAAAATGGGAAAAAACTGCGAGCTTTTTTTAAATTGAAGAGTGCGGAATACATTCTATTATCAAACTACTTTTTGGTATCTATACTTGATTCGTCGGACCTACGACAATATGTGCTAAATTTGATATATTGTAAACATATTCAGGAGTACTATATCTAGAGTACTCTTAATTAATTGAAGTGCTAATTTACAACCCAGATCATAATCTATTGGTTATTGCTTTTTTATCTCGAGTTGGTGCGTACGCCCTCCTGCCTTTAGTCTTTTTTCATGTCGGTAGAGCTTAACTTTTACTTTTTTAGTCTCTTTAGTAATGAATAACTCATGTATACACTGATTGCCTTTCCTTAACATAAGCTGCAGATTTCCAACCCAGATCGTTTTTCTCCGGGTTCAGGGCACGGTGTCTCCACCCTTATCAACACTCGTGGGAGCGGTTTACATCGATCTTTCTTGGTGCTGCTTCATGGAACTTGGCGCATGACACGATGGGAGGGGGTTGTAGGGAAGGGAATTGGAGGCAGAAGGATGGGTGACGAAGAGAGGGGTGTAGATGGGAGAGACGTAGAGAGGAGTAAATGAGGTAGAGAAACAAATGGGGTCAGGGAGGAACGAAAAAGTGAGGATATGAGAAGAGAAAAGAGGGAGCGAGGAGAAATGAGGAGCAGAGGCGAGGAATAG
The DNA here is from genome assembly GCF_000002075.1 of Aplysia californica. Taxonomy (NCBI): domain Eukaryota; kingdom Metazoa; phylum Mollusca; class Gastropoda; order Aplysiida; family Aplysiidae; genus Aplysia; species Aplysia californica. The sequence goes on from NW_004797741.1 coordinate 51,014, forward strand.
AGAGATGAACTATTAGGGGAGGTGTAGGGAGAGGAGAGGAGGAGATAAGAGTAGAAGGAGGAGTAGAGGCGAGGCGAGGAACAGAGAAGAGAGAGGAGGTGAGAGGAGGAGAAGAGAATATGTAAATGGAGGAAACGAAACTGGAAGAAAGGGAGCAAAGGAACAGGGGGAGGGGGGGGGAGATGAGCTGGAAACATGAAAGAGGAGGAGGGGTGCGGGAAATAAAATGATGAAAGGGAAAAGATCTCTAAGGGGATGGGCAGCAGAAGAGCGAAGTTTTAAAGAAAATGAGACCGCGAAGGGTACAGAATAAGTGGCGCCCTTTGAAAAAAAAAGGAGTAGGGGAGGGGGAGGGAAAGGGTAAACAAAGATTTGCTTCGGGGATTCACGTAGTTTCTGAAAAAAAAGAGAAATGCCGAGAGGAAGAAGGCCGACGCCAGAGGTATACTATGTTCTGGTAGAGGCACGGATATGAGATGGCTGAGGAAGTGTTAAACGAAAAAAAGCAGGGGGAGGGGGAGGGGGAGAACAGGGGTGAAGGGAGGGGCTTCTCAGAAATCAGGACAGATGGGAATAAATTGGGGAGGGATTTTGGATCAGGAAAAATATGGAACGGATGGATCTTTATCAATTTGCATTGATTTCTTCTCTCCCAGTAAAGCAAAAAAAAAAAAAAGAAAAAGAAAAAGAAGGACTTTGATTAAGTATTACTCCTTTGATCTCGTATAGTGAAAGGCAGAAGATTGTCAGGCAGAGATTGAGGATGGAGAAAAAAGAAGTTGTACCCATGGCAGCCTGAACTACCAGCATGATGGATGAAGAAATACATCAGGGGGAAAACAGTACTTAGGGGCTATATCAGCCAAGCGCCGATGGGACAAAATTGTACGATGGATGAGAGGAACAATGAATTTGGAATTTAACTGAAATTGCCTCTTTTTACAAATGCACCTAAATAAGGATGACTTATTCATAGTCGAGAACATCGTTTATTTCTCAGTTCTCAATATTCCGGCCAAATTGACCGCTTTGACCAAATTAATTCAAGCAGATTTCGCAGCTGGTGTGTGTCGTCAGAGGAATACACGCTCCTCCAGTGGCTTGCTTCTGCTCTTTTGTCTGCGCTACCTTCACTATTAGAATAACCCTACGTAATTCCTAGTTCTGTTTGAATTTTTCGACTGTGCAAGATTTTTTATTTGTACTTTAAGAGTTTTAGCAAGTTTTTCCGCTGGCATACTCCTTGTCCTAGGCCTATCCCCATTCAAGAGCCGACTTTCTGTTGCAGTTCTATTAAGAAAACAAAGTATGTTGTTACAGTGGCCTTATTGTTTTCTTGAAACACACCCTAGCTATATGGAGAAAACCGTACATGCATTCAAAAGCAAACGGAATGGTTTTATAATAA
>NW_004797741.1:53484-56173 GCF_000002075.1 Aplysia californica
CCCCCCCGCCTCCCTCCTCCATCCCTTTCCCTTCCTCGATGACGTCTGCTGTGGCTATTTTGTTTCTTTCTGGCTCCTGTTCGACAAAAATAGCTTCCCAGAATTACCTCCTTTGGGGGTCGACCAAAAAAAAACCTCCGCTTTTTTCGCTCTATATGAATTTTTCACACGTGTGTCCCTGGTGCATGGATTTCTGAGTGAGGTGTTAGACGAGCCTGACACGTTGATCCCTGCCCGAATGAGTTTGTGGGGACCAGGCTCAATATCACAACTATTGTATTCTCCTTATTGTTCTATTATCGAGCTTTGCTTTTGTACAAAGTCAAATAATGTTTTGTACCAGAGCTTGAGTGACAATACCTATCGATTCATTCATTTTCTACGAGTATTTACTTGCTTGTTTAATCCCTCGTTTGTCATCCATTCTTTTCCATCCCCCACTCGCTCTTTTGTCTATTTACTCTATTCACCAATCTTAGTGCGCACCGCTTGCTCAGTTGGTACCATGGTGGACCACGGACAGATGGCCCTGATTCCAATCCCCAATGGGGCCACCTGAACCTGGGTTGTTCTGGAGAGTTTTCCAACCATTTGGCCTGGTCCTATCGGAAATGCTGGTTAAATTCGCAGGTCCCGCTTCCTAAAATAACATACAGTGTTGAAAGTGGTGTTGAATCTATAGAACTCCCAGTGACAACTGACGTCCATTTTACACTGCTAGTCCTAGCAGCACAATGTACAACAGTAATAAATGATAATTATCGTTATCTAGCTAACAATCAGCTTAATTTAAAATATTGAGAATTTTCAATATTGACCAATTAATTTTGCACCGCCTCTCCCCCCCCCCCCTTCAAATTTCAATCAACAAAGAACCGTTCAACATCACCAAAATGCAATTTAATGCTACGCCCAAGGTTTACTATTTTCTTACTTTTCTTGATTCCTGATGGGAAAATAACAAATTTAAATGTAGTTTTTTGTCTTTGGTGTAAAAAGTAATCAAACAGACTTTAGTGGATTCCCTGCTTCACCTACGTATTCTTTCCTTGTCACGCAGTCGCGTTTTCAAAAGGCACAGCTCGTGTTTCTTCAATACAATAAACTGGATTTAATCTTTTTTTGGCTTTCCATTAAAAAAAGTGGTGAAAAAGAAGACTGAAGTTTGATGAACTGAGCAACGCTTGACGCAAAGAAAAGTCTTATGGCATGCAAGAAACTTATCGGCATTCTTCTTCTCCAGATGTCAGGTCTGGAGTAGACGCTGACGATCATGGTACCCCTTTCTTTCCTGTTGTTTGTCTTCTTGATCCGCACAAAGTCGTCGCATTATGGTTGAAGCAAATAAGAATCACCACACACGTTTAAAGAGATACCTTGGGCTGGTCAAGTGCCTTTCTAAAACCTTTCCTCTGAAAAGGCTATTAAGTGGTAAAATAATTTTCTTCTGACAAGTGATATTCCTGAAGTACGTGATTTTGTAAAACAAAATTGACCAAGCTCAGTTTTTATTGTTATTTATGCAAATAATATTGACATGTGGTGAGAACTATCCGCCCTCCGTTACTCCCACCCAAATCTCTTTCCGGGTACACAAATTCACAAGATTCATTATTTATTTTAAAAAACTGCCCTCAATTTGTTAGCCTGGTTTTATAATAATACATTGTAGCATATTACTGGTTTCTTTTCGGTTAAAAGTCAAGAACAATCCATGATTTAACTTTCACATGGAAATTTACATTAACAATAGCTGGCTGCGTGTAATCTAAGCAAAAAAACCCAAAACAAAAAAAATAAATAAAAATCCCAAAAATATTCATTCAGTCCCTTACGTGAAGCTTGCACTTTGTTGTGACAGCCGCAATTCTATAATCTCAATAGCTCGATTTTTACTCTTTAATACTTTGGTTTTTTTATTTTTAAAAAACAAATTTTTGAGCTCTGAAGTAGCCTAATAAGTTTCTTTAGTATATAAAAAAGCAGAGCTGTGAAATGGTAGTTTTGATGGGAAAGGTGAAACGGCTATAGACTAATTGATTCATAATTTTCTAGATCAGAAACTCTACGTTCACTGTAGGGCTCACCGTTATTGACTCAATTTGAAGCCCAAAAAGGGTAGAAAAAAACAGGGAAATGTATGCTGTACAAATTGGTACAGGTCATTGTGCAAAAGTTGGAGAATCTGAGTTCGATAGTATAGGAGATATTTGATAATAAATTGCGCCACGCACTTTTGACCCCACTATAGGATCATTGTAATTCAAGTCTATAATAAAGATCAAACAAAAATATCAGAGGGATAGTTAAACAGTAGGATCTCTTGACTCTTGACGCCCTCCGACCACCTGAATTGAGTGCGCGTTCAACCATATTACCCTTAATTTTGTTGTGCAGTTAGATCTAATCTTAATCTAATCTCGTTTTTCAGGAAGACGATTAATTAATAATGCAAGCGTGCAACTGTGTTTATTGCTTCGATTTTGGAATGTGGTACACACAGGGTGGAATCTTCAGACTTCTTTCGCTTCAGAGATCTAAGTAAATTATTCATAAGCAATCACTTTGTGTTTTCTTGACAATTTTACAGCCACTCACCCTGCATACAACGCCCGCTTGCGCCCGATCGTGCACACACCCACGCATGCACGCGCACACACACACAAACACACACACACACACACACACA
>NW_004797741.1:58154-60043 GCF_000002075.1 Aplysia californica
GTCCAATATGTTGTTACTGTTTTATCTCCACACTATATTCAATATAATAATTGTCTAAGCTTCAGAATGGCCAGATACAACGAACAGAACTGTGTGAACGTTGTTTTTTACACTGGCTAAGAGTCGTCCACAAGGAAGCAGTGTGTTATTATTTCTAAGCAGTCAGGTCATGATTGAACTAATTTGTTTTTCCTCCGGGATGCCACGAGAGGTTTGTATTGATTCTGTAATGCGGTGACTGCTCCTGAAACACTGCTGCATACTCTGATCAGATATGAGAAACAAGAACATCGCTGGCTGCAACTGGATGGTGAAACGAAAATCATGCATAACAAGGAAGTAGCGTCGACTTAACGTTTTACAGGATAGCAAGAACTGAAAACTTTTAAAAAGTAGATATTATGATTGCTTTTGTACCTCCCTAAACTACATCGTTAAAGTGTGTAAAGATATTAAAGTGTGGATGTGTTTCTTTCGTATTTTTCTTGTGTCTTTAGGTGTGAGAAAAATACATAACTTTTACAAAGTTCCCGTTCATATGAAAGATAGAAACATCTCAAGGACTACCAAAATGAAATTTCTGAGAGGTCAAGGGTGGTCAACCCTTCCATAAGCCTGCGACATAAGACATATGGTTTCCTAGGAGACTGCTGAGAATTTCCTGGAGGAAAAAGAATTAGATATCACTTGAAGAAGTCCACGTGGGCCGCTCACAGATAAAACAATCAGGAAAATAAAAATAAATTAGATGCAGTTTTTGGAACACTTAAACATACATTATATGATATTATAGGCCTTGAACATGTAACTGTCACTGGAAAATGGAAGTTACACGAGGCAGAGGTAGACTCAGAAGAACTTATTTAAAAAGCCTACACAGGTGGGTGATCAGGATAATCAAGTCATTTTTTTTTTTAGATCACTCGAGAAAACGAATGAATGGAAAATCATGATCATCGATGCCTGTCGCAGATCTGGCTCTTGTTGATTATTCTTCATTTAGCTCTCAGCATTGACCGTACGAATAATACATTCGATTAAGAGAGCGCCGTTGCCGCTTGTTTTCGTTTCTATATCCATCTAGATTGTCAGTTTGTATGTCATCCTGTTTAGCTGTGAAAGGCCTGGAAAGCTCGTTAGACAAGAAAATAACTAATTTAACCGTCCCCGGTTACCTCTTACTGCCGGAAGATATTATCTGTCAAGGAACAAAGTGGGCGTTATGGCAAGAATCGTTCTTCTGTGTTGAACTCTTTACCTTCACACTCTTATCGATTGGTGATTATGTCGGTAGTCTAGTGGTTAGGCTACTGGACTCGTAATCATGAGGTTGTGGGTTCGGGGGTTCGAGCCGCAGGCCGACGTTGTACTTTACACAGATTTTCATCACTTCACCTATGTGGAAATGGGTACCCGGCTATAGACAGCGAAAGATCTTATCAGTATGTGAGTGTTTTAGCGGCTATAAATGGCAGCTTGTGCTGTATGCTTCCCACGAAGTCGAGTTTTTTTTTTCAGAATGCTATCATGTGTGCTGGAGTAATAATATAGATTGTAAAGCGCAAATAGCTTGTTTGTTGAGTGGGAATTTGGGCCTTATAAATGAGGAGTCCACGGGAAAAAAGCGGGCATAGCCATACACTGAAAATTGGGAGGGTGTCAATTTTAAAAGCTTGTAGACTCATAACTTCATATTTTTTGTGGTTTATTGTTATGTTTGTTAAATGGAAAATCTAACAACAATAATCAACCAACAGCTGAAGAGAAATACAGTTATGAGTCAACAAGCGTTCAAAATTGATGCCCTCCCGGTTTTCAGCTTCTGGCTATTCCCGTTTTTCCCATGGACTCTTCAAATGGTATATATTTTTATTATATTATATTATTAT
>NW_004797741.1:60172-61535 GCF_000002075.1 Aplysia californica
TTATTATTATTATTATTAAAATAAGCCAACCTATTTTCCGAATTATAGCCACAAAAAGTTTAGAGAAATTGAAAGTCTTTATTTAAGTTCAACTCTTGCTGGCGATACATGTGGTATTATTTTTTGCATTAAAGTTCTCCACCCTCAAAAGTAAAGTGTCACATTTACAACATTCTGGGGGATGTTTTGGTGAGTGAGAATAAAGACAGTACGTAACCTCAGAATTACAAAGTTCTATCTGACATTTTTGGCTGTTTTGAGTTTCTACGACTATGAGGTCAGAAACCGAATGTTCTATCTGTTTTATCAAAATTGTAAGATAATTAGGAGTCTTATTTTCAGATACTCTTAGAATTGCATTCGAAAAGGGTTGACATATTGTGTAACACGAATTTTTTTTTCGTTAGATTTCCCAAAACTAGGCTTTGAGCAGATACTAAGGAAGTGAGTGGTGAAGGCAGGATATCACTTTTAATTAAGCAAGAACACGAATTACAATATACTAAAGACCCACATTAGAATTCAAACTTGGATCCTCCGTGCGTTCGCCAAATGTGACCGCCAGTTGTTTCTTAGTGACCGAGTTGACCCTTTGTACGGTTCTCGCGTTCAGTATTTTGTAAAGCCTTGCTCATAACAACGCCATAACTGTGACGTCATCCCTCAACTCACAAGCAGTGTTGTCAGATTCCAGTGTAGTGAGAGTATTTTTCCTTTCCTTTGCATGACCGAGTGTCGGTTTGTTGTATCAGGACTCCACTCGAAAGCTATATCACAAATCAGAAATATTCTTTTACAGCTGAGCCTTGACTTTCTCAGTGCTATGCGATAAAAAAAACCCTGGTTAAAATGAGATTTTGACGAACTATGTGAAGCATTCTAGAATCGTATTATTAATCCAGTTAATATTCAGACATTTCTCTTTATAACTGATGGGGTGAATTTTCAATACTAGACAGAGTTTATTTTCGTCCAAAATGTACTAATTTATCGTTATCCAAACTTCGGTGGTGGCGTTTTTATTCTCAAGTACAAAGTATGAATATTCAACAAATTGGTGTGTGTGTGTGTGTGTGTGTGTGTGTGTGTGTGTGTGTGTGTGTGTGTGTGTGTGTGTGTATGTGTGTGTTTTCCCTGGATGAGGTGAAATGAAAAGGCAATTAGTAAGAGTTTTACGGCACTTGCAACACGATGAGTCATATAAGTGCCGAATACTAGAGTTGTTACAAGAGAGTAACAAGTACAAAAGAAGAAGGAGGAGAGATAAGGACGAAATATGTTTGATAGGAAGGAAGGAGCAAATCACTCTAGAACACCCGCTGACAATCCACAAGTATGTACATATATATTATATTATATTATA
>NW_004797741.1:61688-65265 GCF_000002075.1 Aplysia californica
TTATATATTTATTGCGGCCCCTTTTATGAATTGCAATTTTAGATATTTTATAACATTATCTTATTGATAAGCGTTTCATCAGCAATTTTTACCACCCCCCCCCAAAAAAAAAGAAGAAAAAAAGAAAAACCCAACAAAACAAAACAAAACAAAACGAAATAGTTTTGCCCTATATTTACACACGTCTCGTGGGAGATTGAGGTTTCTTTCATAAGACATAAACCTTTAACAACCTCTGAAGACGACAAATCGATACCCTCCTACTTACGTCAGCAGGATCAATCTATTGGATGATGAATTATGGTCCCTACTGTCCTTGGAGGTGTTTTTACTCTCATGTCCGTTGGGTTTTTCAGCTGGATTTTGCCGTGGGCTAGCAAACCACCGGGAACATTTTGTCCGTACGGTTATGTGCCCGCTGTTAATACACACACGGAAATCTGCGCGACAGTGTAAAGCACTAATATTATTGTCATTTGAAAAAAAAAGCCCAAAATGCAAAATTTACCTTTTGTTTTTGTTTTATTATTTTCTGTAGTTGTTTGTTGCTTTACACTTGTTATTTTAGGAAGAGGTGCCACTCTATCCATCTATTTTACAAAAAAACCCATTTCTAAATAGAGGGTGCAGTGAGCAATCAAAGTCCTCACTGGTTCATGGAATTATCCATTGAGCCAGGGTTATCCAAAAAACCCAACAACAACAACAACAACTGTACGACCTTTTTTCTAAATATCTCGCTCAAAATTTGTCATAGAAAGTTGTTATTTGGAACAGATATAATTCATTCAAAAGGAATTTGTTTGGCATAAAATTCACAAAAAAGGAACTTGTCTTCGAAAACGAAAATGGCTTTTTAAGAATAAAAATCCCCTGTATTATGCATAATGCACCAATATAAAAGATCTTGTAAGGAAAGTCATAAAACGATTAGTTTGTTTTTTCCTTTCCTTTTATTTTCAAAATCTAATCTTTCCACCACTGTATTTCTTTCCTACTACAGAGTTTAAAAAATATTTCATAAGTTCTGGAATTCTGAGAACCAATGGTCTATATGTCCTCCATTGGACTCGACACATTTCAATTCGTCGTTCGTAATGTTCAGGGGTGGCCAAGCACAAGGATCCATTCAACGATGAGTACTCAAAGCCACGTACACTGTACACCTTACAGCATGCAGCTGTTTCTGGAGACAATACCGGGGGGGTTGAGGTTGCCCCAATAGACAGCATTTCTGGAGTTGATATAACCTGAAAGGTGAATATGGCCTTCGCCAAGGTACCAAATGTCCCAGAGGAAATTTTCACATTTTTCAAGACGATTGAGGAATCATGAACACATTGCTATCCTCTGAGAGCTTTGCGAACGGTAAAATGGTACAGTCGTAGATGAAGATCTGCCTTGAAAATGCTGACCGTTGAGATGTAGGAAAGTCCTTGCTGTAGATATCGTCTACGGACAGACGCCTCAAGGGTCTCTTCTACTGAATTCTGCACCCTGGTGACGTTTAAAGGGATGCCAACGGTGTGTGTTTGACCTAGAGTGGTCGTTTCGTCAGGGAATGTTTAGTTCTAATTCTCTACAGGTCCTAACTGACGGACCATTTCCATCCTTGACATCAAAGAAGGCCTTAAGGGCACTTTAACATTATTTCCATACCCTGTGCAAAACTTACGAAATGAGTTGGTGGTGAGGAAATGTTCAATCCCAAAACTCTCTGCTGTTTACTAATCTTGACCGTGATCTCAGCAGGCAAAGGGAACTTGAGAAAAACTATCTGCAAACTTCTGTTGGCCTGTTAGACTACTGTAGTTTGCTATATGGAACAATCGTTGGGATTTTTAGTGGTATGTCTAATGCAAACTATTGCGTCATGCTACAAACATGGGGACATAGCTGAAAATGGTTTATTTTTTATGCGCTATGTAGAGCAAAACTATTGTGTGGATTCATCTAAAATGAATATCCGACAAATTCCTTTTGACTTCCTAATGCTGGGTACAAATTTGAAACGCAAAAGTGTGGAGGAATATATATCTTTTTTTTAATGTGTAGGTTTTTTGGGGATGCCCTTGAATTTTGAAACGTTTTTTTCTGTATGTGTATGTGTCTTCCAGCTTATATTTTTCGCTTGACTTAAATATTTCTGTCGGTCATTTAAAAAATGAAATTCCCAATTTTTGGTGCTTGTCATTTGTTGGGGTGTGATACAGTGTTCTCACAATCTTAAAGTGGCGATTGTGGTGCAATTGTTAGGCCCTTTGCAGTTGCATTGAAATACGAATTCAACGTGTGAAGTGTGTGTGTGTTTTAAATAGATGATTTTCGACGTTTTGGCCAGCCCAGCCCAGCTCTTAAAAAATCTCCATTGTATCCATGATTTCGTGAAACTCCGTGTAACCTGGAGAGCCATTCATTACTAAAGGTCTATTTGAGATTTCTATTAATAAAAAAAGGTTCTATCGGTCATGTTGTAACAACAACCCCTATGTGGCCCCAAAGTGAGATGAGATCCCGGATATGCATAGTAAGTCAAGTAGGCTTCGAATGGAAACCTCAAATAGACCTCCACCCATCCTTTTACTGTTTCTTCCCCTCATCACCCCCCGCCCCAACAAAAAAAAACTCATGTCAAACATGTTATTAACTCACCTCCAGAATGGAACTTAATCCTTCCCTTAATACCCACAAACAAAGTGGTCATTAACTGTCTTTTTGTTAAGGTCAGCTACTAGTCGGGAGCTTTTATTGCACTCACAATGGACTCCCGGATACATTTCCATAATTTATGGCTCTGACCTTTGTACTTCATTTCCCTTGAAAATCACTGCCTTTATCGTGTTCACGTTGTGGCATTATGCAGACTAGCATTTTTACTTTCAGTCTTCAACGGCCGTAGACGCCTCATTTCAAGCCCAGCTCCCACCCCATTCTCTTTTCCCAGCCTCGAGAAGACTGGAAGGGCATACGTTTATTTCCCTCTGTGTTCTTTTCTCTTTGACAGATTTTTCTTGTAGCTAATTTCCTCCAAACGCTACTATTTTTTCTTAGATTTTTATCTTAACCTTTTATTAGTTTTTATACAGCTTATTTTTCTTTATCAACCGCGTTCATTGTTCAGGTTTCTGCTTTGCCTTTTTATAATCTCATCTCCCATTTTCTGTTTTCTTGCCGTTTCAACATATTTTTAATGAATTATTTTCTTACATCTTTGTTTCGTTGCTCTGTGTATGAAATCATTATTCTCGCTCCTCTTCCTCTTCTGCTCGATGATTTCTCCACGTTTCTTCCTAAATAATTTGTATTTATACTTTACATCCAACTTCCTCGTCTCTGCGATGAACTATTCTTTGTGTAGAGAGGCAATTGATTCTAGCAAAGCAAAAAATAACAACAAAAATGCAACACCCAGGCAAACCAACAACTCTCTGTTCCTCACAAAATTCAACCTTCTCTTTTCTTTTAAGCATTTTTCTATCTTTCTCTCTGTCTCTGTAATATACCACTTCGCTGCCCGCTCTCCTAACTCTCTCTCTCTCTCTCTCTCTCTCTCTCTCTCTCTCTCTCTCTCTCTCTC
>NW_004797741.1:65854-67035 GCF_000002075.1 Aplysia californica
TCTCTCCCCCTCTCTCTCTCTCTTTCTCTTCTTTCTCTCTCTTTCTTCTGTCTTTCTTTCTCTCTCTTTCTTTTTTCTGTCTTTTTCTCTCTTTCTTTGTATCTCTCTCTTTCTCTCTCACCCCCTCTCTTTGTCTCTATCTCTTTCTTTTTTCTTTCTTTGTCTGTCTTTCTTTGTCTCACTCTCTCTCTCTCCTTCTCTCTCGTTCTCTCTTTCGCTCTCTCTCTCTCTCTCTCTCTCTCTCTCTCTCTCTTTCCATTTTCTTTCTTTGTCGCTCTTTCTTTGTCTATCTCTCTTTCTCTCTCGTTGTCCCTTCCTCTCTCTCTGCTTCAACTCCCCCCCCCCTCTCTCCCCCCCCCCCAATCTTTCTCTCTCCGTCTCTCATTCTCTTACGCCACAATGACGCCTAATAAGCTCTATATCAGTCCCACGGAGAGACGTTTGTGCCAACTTTGTGGCGGATCGGGTGATGGGAGCCTGGTCGATACCTTGCTATGGTCATCTCACACAACTGGACATTGCAACCGGTGTCTTCCGGTGTTGACGAACGAGTCGTGACGTGGGCCGCGAGGATTATCGATGAGTCGTCACACTTGCGTGGCTCCGTTGCCATAGCAACGACTCGAAAACAAGGGGTGTGGTGTAGAAGAAGAGGTGGATGTTTCCTTAGGGAGAGGAATGTGAAACATAACGAAAGGCATGTCCTCATTGATTAACAAAAAAAACCCAACTACCCCCAAACAAAAAAAACAAAAAACCCCCCCAAAAAACCAAAAGGAAAACAACCCACTAGAGACTAGAGCCAGGATTTTGTTAATAAATACTTTACCCTTGGTAGAGAGAGAAAAGGTTTAGGACCTGTTTAAGTTGCCTAAAATACCATAGCCACCGGGTTGTTTTTAGGAGTTAACATTATACACTGATCCTTGCAAACACATTCGCACGCACGCACGCGCTCACGCACGTGTAGACACATACACACATACACACACACACACACACACACACACACACATACACACACACACACACACACACAAACACTCACACAAACAAACTAACACATAGGCAAAACAATCAATAAGGGGAGACTTGTTGTAGACAATAATAATGATAATAATGCAGATATTTTCTATGCTCTCAAATTCATGCACAATCACCAGATACGCACAGACACACAC
>NW_004797741.1:67356-68868 GCF_000002075.1 Aplysia californica
ATGATGATGATGATGATGATGATGATGATGATGATGATGATGATGATGATGATTAGGATAAGGAAGAAGAAGGGTAAGAAGAGGGGCTGAAGGTGGAGGAGGGTTATTGTGTTTCCTATCACGACGATGGATAATTACACTTGGAGGGTAGCCGGGTAATCATATAAGTATTTGAGACAGCAAAATTGAACTGCTTGCATTTCTCTCTGCCTAATGGAAAACAAAAACAGCAACAGCAGCAAACTACAACAACACATTGTAATAATAGTTTTAATGATAATAAAAACAACAATAATAAAAACAAAAATACGGCCCCATGTTCTATTAAGGACAGTGACGTACCCCACCCTCCGCCCGCCCCCACGTGGTCAATAATATATTATAGAAGTGAATGACGAACCAAACATACCGATGCCTGTTTCAGATCGTGTGCTTCATGATAAATCAAGTTATTTGGGGGTAAATGACCCCCTTCCTCTTTCGGAACCGCCAATGCCTTAAGCCCAAAGAAGACATACAATCTGGTTAATCGAGGCCCTTGAAAAGAGTCATAACTTCGTTATTCATACTAATATTTCAGTTGTGTTGTGTTTATCTACATCTTAAAAGGGCACGCTGCAACTTGTTTATTGTGGAACGTGCTATTTTGTATTTCAGTTTGGTGTATGGAGATTAGAAATCTGTTGCAACAATTCCTTTGGTGAGCTCGTTGGACATATTATGCGTTCACAACATCCTTAACCACTTCACTGCCAGGCCCGAGAATTGAGTTATCAAACAGGTCTAAGAGTAAAAGTGTATTCTTGCGTTCAATAAATCTCAATTGATTGGACATAAAAAGCCATTGAAGGCTACATGTTTGTTTGAAGCAAGGGGTTAGGTCAGGTCGTTGTCCTCCCTCAACTGCCAACACTGTCGACCGTGCAATGCTAGCGACAATGATCTGATATTGCGGAGACCCTTAAGTTTACAAAGCACTGCCCTCTCCTTCATACTCTCAAAATGTTTTAAAACTTTTTTTTTATATCAGCCTCTCAAACTTCGTGGATTATAAATGAGAAGAAACTAATTACCTACCTTCAGAGATTTAAATAAAATGTAGATATGCAGAATTGAGATCAATAAGTGAAAAGATGACCAGATGCTTACGTATTATTGCGTAGATCAGCAAGTGCCAATAAATATATTGTAAAGTATAGTCTATTGAAATTAAACTCCTGGGATTTCCCATGGTGTATACACATATGAATACAGCCAATACAATAAACAAATTAGTTCATTTTTGATCTTATATAAAATGAAATACGAGTCCTTTCTACTACATGCACCTTAGTGCTCGTACCACAGCCAGTGAATTTTATCTGAGGCGTCGTACTGTTGTGGGCAAAATGAGGAGTTAATATTAGAATAGGGGGATAAGGGGAAATGGGGGGATAAGGGGATATAAGGGGGAACTGGAGGGATACGGGAAATGGAGGAATAAGAGGGTATAAAGGGAAGGGGGAATTGGAT
>NW_004797741.1:69817-71008 GCF_000002075.1 Aplysia californica
AGAGAGAGAGAGAGAAAAAGAGAGAGAGAGAGAGAGAGAGAGAGAGAGAGAGAGAGAGAGAGAAAGAAAGAAAGAAAGTGAGCGTGATCGAGGAAGATGGTGGGAGTGGTTGCGAGGCAAGAGGAGAGGAATAAGTAGAAAAGAGAAGCATCTGACTATGTTTTCTATTTAATATGTACTGATTCTGTCCCTGTGGTACAGACAACCACATAGAAACTAATGAGGAAGCTGGAGAAGGGGAAAAGGAAACATGCAGTTATAGTTTTTTTTCTCCACTTTTTTAGAAACGAACGCTGAGACAAAACACACACTCCTTTAACTCTTACACTTTCAACGCCTAAATCTGTAATCAGTTTAGTGCGTTTTATATTACGTATAGTATAAACTGGTAGCTCAATGTGCAGAAAGTGACACGGAAAGAGTTAAGACTAGTCACAAATAGTACTGAGCGATTTTGATAAAATTATAAAACTTCATCTACGCTTCGAAGCGTGAGCCCTCTTTTTAAGCCATTCGAATACCGTCGAAGAACTTTTTTTTAATACATATATGATGCGTCCACCCCTAACTCCTGTCATTCAAGACTCACTAACTATTCACAGCGCCAGTCACTGAGCGCCAGTGTGCTTTCTGGCACACAGTGAGTGCAATGTGATGACATCACGTCCCAATTCATAACGCATTGAATTTCGAATAAGGGACGGGTATGCCATTGCGACAGCTAATTTCACGGAAAAAATATTCACTTGGCTTCAAGAGTCAATTAGTGGCAATGCTTGAGCTTATCATGATGTGACGAGTGAACATTGAATAGTAATGGATACTTTTTTGAGGCATGTTTTATAACTATTGTTGGCTCCTCTTGTCACCCTGTCTCGTAACCAGCAACTACAGAGTATTTTTGTAGTAATCTCAATGTTTTTACATAAGATGTGCTCTAATTTTGTAATGGATAGAAAAAAATGAGACGAAAATCCATTATCTTTAAACAATTTTGAAAACAAACAAACAAAATCTCACGGCATTTGAATAGCTCTCCCACTCTTCGAATAGCTGTGCATAAGACAAAAATCATGAATGTTGAATAGTAACTCGAATGTGCACACCTCAAGGCACAAGCTGGATGAAGCAGATTGTCCCTGCGCTTAATTAGTAAACCCAGCATTAATACTGGAACGTGAAAACACAATT
>NW_004797741.1:75391-79412 GCF_000002075.1 Aplysia californica
ACAATCGAGCTAACTTCTTTTTTTTCTGGACCTAGAAACCTTAAATTTGGCATACAACTTCGTTATGATACAGGTATTACGATGAAAAAAAAAAATCCCGGATCCAAGATGGCCGCCATTTTTATGGCGCCATATTGGATTTTCACATCATGTTTTCAAATCAATACTCCTCTGAAATTTACCGATGGATTTTATTGTCCTTTGGCACACATGCACCCAAGAGGCATATAAGTTAAATATAGTCAGTTTCTTTCGATATTTTATTTCGTTTCGGAGTTACAGGAAGAAGCGTGCAAATCTTGTCAAAAATACAGAAAACGGTCAATTTTCAAAAATTTTTAAATCATAAAATGAAAACCAAGATAGATATAAAAAAAACACTGACAATTCAATGTAACCACTCCTAAGGGCAACAAGTATGCCAAGTGCCATCAAGATACACCTGTAACCTTCAGCGGAGTATCGAAAAATGTGTCAAAAATTAAAAAATCAAATATTTTTGACAAAAAATGAGACACCTCTCTATTTAGTGAAGATAGAACAACATTGTAAGAAGAAAAAATGTTGGACATCCAACTAGCTACAATTGTGCCAAAGGACAATCAAATCAATAGAGAAATGACTGAGAAAAGGCAAAAAATATTGTAATACCCAATTTGACCCAGATTGACCAAAAATAGGTGGGACCCCCCCCCCTTAAATGTTTTGTGCAGTAGAAAGTAGCGAGATTTGCACATCCCTCGTGCATCCTCAACAATTAATAACCTTCTTTTTCTGATTCAATTAAACTTATTTTTCCATCTTGCATAATAGGACAAAGGATCCAATCTTGGTCTCGGCGTAAACATAATTAATTTTAGATGTTTTTCTTTCATTCTATATCTGCGTGAGAAGAATGAATAATCAGGATTAGCAGAATTCTTTTGTCCCCCTCTCGTAAACAAGACAAAATTGATGATAATAGATTGGGGGATTTGCTTTGTTTATAAATAATCTCCTTTTGTTATTTTTGGTGTTTGTGGTCCATTTTCAAAGATTATGTCATCATAATATTCGTTTGGCGACTTTAGAATCTTTCGGGTCATGCACATTCGGGCTTCCGCTTAGAGACGTGCAGCCAAAAGATGTACTGGAAACAAGACATTCATGATTTATGACATGTTCTTGTTTTCCTGCTGTCTGGTGTTTTGCATTTGGATCAACTTGCTGCTATAACTGACTATTAATCGGATTAAGGTTGGAGGAGAAAAGGGTTAGGTGGCAGTAAAGGATGATGGAGAAGTAATGGAAAGAGGGCAATAAAAGAGAAGGAAAGTCGAAAGGAATAGAGAAAAGGAAGTTAGCGGAGCTGGAGGGAGAGGCTGAGGAAGAAAGAAAAAAGAAAGAAGATGGGAGATAGAGACAGAGAGAGAGAGAGAGAGAGAGAGAGAGAGAGAGAGAGAGAGAGAGAGAGAGAGAGAGAGAGAGAGAGAGAGAGAGAGAGAGAGAGAGAATGGTGAAATGGTATAGGTTTAACGCCTCCATCAACACTATTAGGTTATTTAAGAGGCGGGGCCTCCGAGTTTAACGTCCATCTCCGAAAGGACGGAGCCAAAAGAGAAATTCGTGTAATATGCCTTTCTCAGGGATACACGGCTCGAAACCCCGAACCCGCAATCTCACGACTACGAGTCCGGTAGCCCAACCACTGGACTACCGACGCTACACGAGAGAGAGATAGATAGATAGATAGATAGATAGATAGATAGAGAGAGAGAGAGAGAGAGAGAGAGAGAGAGAGAGAGAGAGAGAAATAGAGAGAGAGAGAGAAATAGAGAGAGAGAGAGGGGGGGGGGGTAGTGTAAAAGATTCGACTACCATAACATTCCCCATGGTTATTCGAGCGTTTTTTCTCATGTTAATACACAACTAAGCCGGTTGTGTATACAGTTTTATACTTAGCCAAGTTTTGACCTCATGAACAGCACGAACAGAATGTAAATGTTTGGTTGTGTTAGTAGCCTAGTGGTTAGGCTACCGAACCCGTAATCATGAGATTCGGGTCGTGGGGGTTCGGGCCTCTGTTCAGTCCGACGTTGTGTCCTTGGGAAAGGCACTTTACACGAATTTCCTATTTGGCTCAGTCCTTTCAGGGATGGACGTAAAACTCGGAGGTCCTGCCTCTTAAATAAGCTAATAGTGTTGATAAGGGCGATAAACATCATACACCATTTCATCATTTTTTAAAATGAATGTTTCTCCCAGATACATGCTTGGCCTGGGTGCGCTGCCGTCCACGGTTCAGTTCCTGGGGTTTTTGTTCATGCCTGAGTCTCCCAGATGGCTCATAAGCGTGGGTCGAGAGGAGAAGGCAAGGCGAGTGCTGCAGTCGATGAGAGGAGCCCTGGACATTGACGAAGAGTATGAGAATATCAAACAGTCGTGTACAGAGCTACAGCAAGAGGAACAGAACAGAGGTCTGTATGTCATAGATAGATAGATAGATAGATAGATAGGTAGATAGATAGATAGATAGATAGATAGATAGATAGATAGATAGATAGATAGATAGATAGATAGATAGATAGATAGATAGATAGACGCAGTGATAGATAGATGTACGAGGAGCATACCAAAAGTTTTTATTTTACCTGACCATGAAGGGATACAGGTAGAAAACTGAAATGTGGGGTGAAAGCCAATAATTATCTTCCAAGAATGCATGTGAATTTGGGGGAAGTTCCGATAACTGGTTTTAACACCAGCGCACTGTATTTGAATGGGGGTATGCTGTTCTCCAGTTTCAACATAAAAATGGGAAAAATTGAGCACAGGGCAGTAATGAAGTTTTTGTTCTTGCAAGGCAAGCAACTATAGGGTATTTATTTTACTGAGATGCATGACGTTTATGGAACTCATTGCCCATCATTTGCTGTGATTTTGGTATAAAAAATTCAAAAGCAGATTTATGGATATTGAAGATGACCACCGTGATGGTCGCCCAGTGACAGAAGCAACAGAAGAGAATGTGTTGAAAATTAAGAAACCTGTATTGTTTGATATGCTGGTGACAGTCGAACATTTGAGCAACGAAACTAGGATTAGCATTTGATCAGTTGAACGAATCTCAAATGAACATTTGGATATGACCAAAGATTCTGCGAGATGGGTCCTACATTTGTTGACTCCTCCTCAAAAAGTTGAACATGTGGATTGTTGTCACGAATTACTTAGCCCGTATGAAAAGGATAAAACAATTTTTTTTAACAAACTTGTAACCCTGGATGAGACATGGGTCCACCACTATGATCCAGAGTCAAAATATCCATCAATACAGTGGAAAACGCCCTCATCTCCAGCACCAAAGAAGGCAAATGTGTAGCCATCAAGTGGAAAAGTGATGCTATCAGTTTTTTAGACCAAGAAGGAGAGATTATGACAGACTATTTTACTTGAAAATGGACGTACGGTCACCGGAGACAAGTATTCTAACAAACTAAAAAAATTACGAGATGGTATAAAAGGAAAACGCAGAGAAAAAACCGAAAAGGCATTTTGCTGCTCCACGACAACGCGCCAGCACACACTTCAAGAAAAGTTGTAGAAATTGCGCGAGAAAGTGGCTATGAAATCTTGCCACATGCACCCTAATCTCCAGATTTAACCCCATCCGACTCTCTGCTTTCCCAAAATTGAAAAATGATTTTAAAAAAGGCATTTTGAAAGTGATGATGACTTCAAAGAAGCGGTAGAGGGCTGGTTTTATACCAAAGAGAGGGTCTTCTATTCTCAAGTTCTTTTCAAGGTCACACACAGATGGCAAAAAGTATAACTGTGGGAGGCGACTACATAGGAAAAGATTAAGGCTAGTACCAAATTCAAGCTGTCTACCTTTATTTCTTCATGGCCAAGTAAAAAAACTTTTGGCATGCCCCTTGTATGTATGTATGGACTTGGTTGGATGGATAGATTGGTTTATTTATTTACAGATAGATAGATAGATAGATAGATAGATAGATAGATAGATAGATAGATAGATAGA
>NW_004797741.1:80537-87663 GCF_000002075.1 Aplysia californica
TGTATGTATGTATGTATGTATGTATGTATGTATGTATGTATGTATGTATGTATGTGTGCGTATGTGTGCGTGTGTATATTGGTGTGTTTGTGTGTGTGTGTGTGTGTGTGTGTGTGTGTGTTTGTGTGTTTGTGTGTGTGTGTGTGTGTGTGTGTGTGTGTGTACGTTCACGCATAAGTGTGCATTAGTGTCTATACTATACTCGACTGTCTATCAAGTCAGTCAACAATTTACTGATCTCTCTGTCCATTTTTTTGCCTTCCTCTCGCTTTCGTATTTTAGTTTGGTTTTTTTTTTTGGTTTAACGTTGTATTTTGTAAGCTATTGTGAGCTAGAAGGAGCGTAGCGGCATTATCGTTAAGCCAGTCAGTCGGTCAACAGGTTGAGCAGAAGACAGAGACAATAATCCCCTCTTTTCTGTTGGCATTTCAATGGTCGCTGTTGTGTCATTGAAAACACGAACCCATGACATTTCCTCACCCATCTCTGACTTATATGTACAGAGTTTTGGAGAGTTTCTCTGGGCATTGCGTAAACTCTGGATAGAAGGGCATTGTAGCGCCAGTTGCACGACATGTGAAATGGCTGACTGCACTAGACTAATCGTTGCCTCAGAATTACAATGTTTTATCTGACATTTTTGAGCATTTTAAGTTACTAAGATCATGAGGTCAGAAACCAAATTAATGTTCTGTCTGCTCTATCAAAATCTTAAAACATTCGGAGACGTTATCAAGATTTTCAAAGAATTGCATTTTAAAAAGTTTGATGCAATAGTGAATATTATTTAAAAAAGACGTCAAATTTCTCAAAAAAGGTTCGGAGCAGACATAACTTTGTATTTATGAGGTAACACTATGTTACCTCACATAAATTGTGCCTATTGATGGAAAGAATTTCAGTAGCCTTTTTGTGACTCATCTATCAGTAAATTTCGATTTTGCCTACCGATGTCAGAGTTCTGAGGCCCCAGGTTGAGTGGGGAAGGGGGGGTGAGGGGTAATATGTTCTTGTTCGTGAAACGTTTTCAAACGTTACAAGGATTCATTCTTATTACAGGTGGGTGATCACATGTTTTTTGAACTTATAGAAACCCCGCCTAAAATGTAAAGAACATTTTTCATATGGTATGTGCAGTTATCATAGTTTGTCAAAATTATAATTTTTATGCAAATCTGAAAAGGCAATGCTGGCAGTATGACAGTCGCAAAAAATTATGTTGAAGACGCTAAGATAGGTATGTCAAACTGTTGGGATACGGAACGACCAAAATGTTAAAGTTAAAAGAATACTCGTATCATCGATTCAAACTCAGTAAATCAGTTCTTAAAGAATACAAGGGCCCAGAGTAACAACGGTATTTTATCAAACAATATTATTGTCGATGGAATGATTTATTGGCTTCACTGCCTGATTATGACTTGCGCATACCGTACGTCAGTCGAAGACAAACAGTTGTACAAATGATGCATGGAAAAGCGTCGCACTGACAAGTCAGCCATCCATTCTCGTGAAACGTGGATATTGGAAAGAGAAGCCGACTCTGAGTGCTAAAGCTTGTAATATTCCTCAGACCCCACCGGATCGTTACTGAAAGTGTTGATCATGACTGGGCGTTAACCTCCGTCATCGCCCCTGGTACAGCTCTCGGAAACCAAGATCAAAGTTTAAGAGGCGTTCTTCTAAAAACAATAAGATATTATTATAAAGTACAAAAAAGCAAACCATAACATATCATTGATTCTCCACTGTCAGAAACGTAACAGCGTATTTTCTCCTGTGTTTGTTATAATTTCGAAAATGTCCATTGAAATGTTGCGAAAGCAACTTTCACTATAAGCACTGTCAAATTCTATACTCTATTTAAAACTACCTTCAGATTCGGACATTCATTTTAAAATACAGCATTATGTTTTTCGTATCTGCTCAGAATTTGGCGTTCTATCTCAGAAAACGTATTTGTCTGTTCCATTAATCAAGAAACAGGAGCTGGATTACTTCCTCATCTTGACCGAACACTGTCCGTGCACGCACGCTGTTATCTCTAGCTCCCATAATCTCCTCTTATTTGTCCCCCGAGAGCACTCACTGATAAGACTTGTGTCTCTGGCCTCAGAATCTTGGCACTGGTTCAGAGACCCACCCCGGCCCCAGTTCCACTTTTCTACCTTTTACGTCGACTCGTTGAGGCAGACAACGCGCCCCTGCAGTGTTTCTCAGAGACGCAGACTCCAGTGTGAAGCCTTGAAATCTCTTGGGGAAATAGAATGGTCATTTGTGGGACCTCATTTTGACGACTCGATTAGCGAGACATTTATGAGTCCAGAGAAACAGCGGTACAAGCTTCTGTCTTGCTCTCTGTGAGTATCAGTTGGTGCATACGGCAGAGAGCAGAGCTGGTCATTCAGCCCGGCCGTTGTCACCCTTATCCACACCAACTCTTTCTTCCACACCTCACCCTCCCCCTTTCCGAGTCATAATTCTGTAGTTTTTTTGTTTTTTGTTGTTGCTGCTGTTCTATGTCTTACTCTTTCTACTTCCTTATAATTGGTGTAGACGTAGCGTAACTGACTCAATTTGTAGTTCTTATATGGGGTGTCTCCTCCATCTTTTCATTTGAAGTCTATTACTTTATCAGTCATCTCGGTGGCATTGCAAAGGTGACAAACGTTTTGTGAAATACACTCCAGATCATTCTATAGACAGGGGTAAGATGACCTGCGTTTCGATCGAAAATAATCAGGTTTCACGGCTTGGAGCTAACACTTAAGCAGGACCTTTCTGTAATTCCCTTAGAAATAAAAAGGTTTCCAAACAATTAGTGTGCCCTTTATCATGACACAATAACCCAAGGGTGTCCGTGAGGTAATGGTCTTGCTCTTCCTCTTGCCAGCAAAATGCGTGTTTTCGACTTGCAAGGATGCGTTTTCTAATCAAATTGTCGACGCTTCCTTTCTACAACCAACAGGATAGTGTATCATCCATGATTTTTCACGAGCCATCGAAAAAAACCAGAAGTCTTTTAAACGGCATATTAAAGTAATATTCTAGTTTCTTTCATGTTTAGAGCACTTGTTTATACAAACATTATTACCACCAGCCTTATCCACCCCCACCCCTCGCGCAAACAATCACGTTCTATTCCTTCAACATCACCTCCTATTAGTGTCCGGCAGGACACTATTCTCATATACAAAAAAACCCAATTAAAAACTGTTGTATCCACTCCCAGGTACTACTCTGCCACCATTATCCGCATGTCTGGGGTAAAAAGCGACGAGGCTGCCATCTGGCTATCTGCTGTCACAGCCGCCGTCAATTTCCTCTTCACACTCGTCGGCCTGTACCTGGTGGAGCGGATAGGGCGCCGGCCCCTGGCCCTGGGCAGTCTGATGGGTGCTATCATCAGCTTGGCCTGGCTGGCCGTAGGCTTTCACCTGTCCGCCCTCAACACGCCCCCTATTGACCTTATAGAACACGGCACAGATGCATATCGATGTTCGAGATACAGGTAAAATGCAGCTAGTCAAACGGATGTGTATGTCTTTTCTTTCAGTGTCAGCAGGAAGCCCACAGTATTCTCACTTCCCTTCTTAATCTTTCATCGATGTTCAAGATACAGATAAAAAGCAGAGAGTCAAACGTATGTCTTTGTCTTTTCTTTCCATCTCAGCATGAAGTCCCCTGTATTCTGACTTCCCTTAATCATTCATACCCTTACAGCTCCAGTCGCTTATATTTCCCACACAGGGCACCGGCCCCCTCAAACCTAGTCACTTACATGTACAATCATCTATCTAATTGTCTCTTAAAAGTATTCAAAATGTTATCAGCTAAACACTCTAAAAAAGCAGTATATCATTTTCTTTTTATTGTCTACAAAACGTATCAGAGACAATCGGTTTCAGCTGCGCCTGAAAAGTGAAGGACTCCAGTATTACGATTACCTGGACCACTAGACCAGAGGGAGATGAGAGCTAAAATAGCCTGCATCTGTAAGGGTTAATTACTCCATAGAAGCTTTGTTTTCCCGCTGCAAACACATCTCGCCCAGATCTTTTTAACGTTTATTTACCAGTTCATTTTTCCCCGAAAGCATTAGCAGGATTAACAACTTCTGCCTTCTGTCAAATGCCACAAACAAAGAACCAGTGTTGCTTCACGTCTATTTATGCATAGTACCAACGAGAACGTCCAGTTTTCATTAACACCACCGCTCTTTGAGGTGTTAATATCAGATTTATTTCCGTCCCCATCTCGTTTGGATCTATAATGCTCTCCTTGCTAAAAATGGACCCAAGCAACCGCTGAGGAGTAAATGTCATTCGAGAATTGTGTTTGAAAGTAATTTCCACCCTCCTCTCACCCAACTTAGACTTTGGCAATCGCAGAACGTTTGTTATAACAATACATTTTTCCTCAGAAAATAGAAGCTGTGTTATTACATTCCTCTCTGTCGTGCCCTATCTTCTTTTCATTTTCAGCTCGTCTTTTAACTCTTCCCCCTGGCTTGAGGGTTTTATTCTCAGGTCTTACTTCTTTCCGACCCCTCTGCTGTTTCCATCAATCTGTCTCGCCTTTTTTCCTTACATTTTATAACTGTCATCATATCGATGTGTATCTTTATTCGAACAAAAGAATCTTCCTTATCTTTCATTTTCTCCTCTCACTCACTTCTCACCCCTCACCCCACGCTGATCTAAACCGTGTCGATGGGGGCATTAAAGACACTTTCATTTTAAAAAAACAATATAATACCCCCACCTCAACTGCACACTACTCCTGCACACCCCTCCCCACCTCAACTGCACCCCCACCCCCTTCCACCCCCCAGGTCATGCAATGACTGTCGCAGAGACTTAGACTGCGGCTACTGCTACGTAGACCAGCCTGACTTCGTGACCAACTCGTCCTGCCTCCCCACATCTTACGACAACCCGTGGACGGCTACAGTGGGCAGGTGTAACAGCAGCACCTTGCAAGGAGGCCTCACCTGGGCTTATGACTACTGCCCAACACCCTACTCCTGGATGCCCATGGTCGGCCTGGTCCTCTACCTCATCTCGTTTGCACCGGGTAAGCTGGGTTCTTTGTTGAGAGTTACTGTGTAATTATCAATCCTTTAAAAAAAAAAGTACTTTGAAAAGAATTATCATCTATTTATTCATTATGGTCTATTTATTCATTTTAAAAAAATCTTTAAGAAAGAAAGACAACATGAAAGTAAGAAACTATAAGGATACACAGCAATATATATTTTTCAGGCGTAAACATTTGAAGAACAAGTAAGCCAATGTGATTGAAAACATGAACAATAATAACAGCAGCAGCAGCGGCAGCAGCAGCGGCAGCAGCAGCAACAACAACAACAATAACAACAACAACAACAACAACAACAGAAACAACATCTTTCTCCAGGATACTTTTTCCTGTACCTCACCTAGGTTCCATAAAGTGGGAATCTCTCTGCGATTATCATTACTTTTAAAAGACAATGTCAAAAGTAAAACTGACAACTTACAGTGTAATTAAATAATGGTAAAAGTGGAAATTTTAACCTAAACTGTGAAGTCCTCGAAATCTCTTCTGAGGACTTTTGATGACTTTGTTTAGGAAGACAAACGTAAATATTACTATTTTACAAACGAGGTGAACTGGGAGTTGACACAGAAAGCAGCGCTAGTGGAGCTCAGTCGCTTGGCTTTATCCAACGCCAACGTGTGATATTGATAGCGAATGTTGACTATTAACAAACCGTGTTGACTACCTATTGATTACAATGAGCGAGGCAAATGAATGAGATTGATGGTTGGTTCCCATATGGAATAAGGATCAACATAAGAAATACTAATATGGAAAAATAGAAGTCGGTCTTTTTCAATTCATCACTTGACCCTGCATTAGGCATGGATAAGCCTTAGCAAAAATTGTAAGGCACTGTCAATATGGCTCAAGTGGCGTGGGTCAGAATCCAATTTCAACTTAGTATCGATTGTGGTTCTTTCCTCTCAGCTCCAATTCACGTCATACTAGATCAGGTATTTTGTCGTTGTTCTTTTTTTATTGTTCTTTTAAATCTCGGAGTTGTTACGGAACCTTCGATTAGAACGACGAGGGTTAGACCGACAGTTCTGTGGTGCCCCTTGTTACGACATAATTACGAGCTTCCCTGGAACAGACATTGCTGCGTGAGCAGTCTTATTGAGTCAGACGACGAAGCAGTCCACGTAGAATTGGTCATTTTAGGCTTCCTAACGATTCGCCTTTTCTGTAACATAGACACAAGATATTATTCATCTTTCACCCAGTCTTATTGCTTTACCTTTTCAGAGAAAATGCACAATCCGGTTTATTAGTTTGTACAGTACGTGCAGCACTACTAATTATATTTACGAATTGCCTCTTTGATAAGATCAAATGTCTAAAGCGACCTAAACAACAACGCTGTGCCCTTGGGAAAATCCCTTAATTTTAACACGAATTTTGCTCACTTCGCCTTGGTTGGAACGGGAACCCGTTTATAGAGAGCGAAAGATCTTGTCAGTGTGTGTTTTAGTGCCTGTAATCGGCAACTTGCATTGCATGTTTCTCGGGAAGCCAAGAATGCTTCCGAGAGTCGTGTTTAAGGTTTTGCTGGGAATATTAACCCCTTCCCTGCTCGGGCTGTCTCGGGCCCTCTGGTTGGACTATAAGAAGAATGGAATTCCTGGGTTACATAAATCTTGTTATAAATAGTCGTAAAAGCACGTGTTTTTTCGTTGTATTTGTGTGTGTGTGTGTGTGTGGGGGGGGGGGGGGGAGGTGGTAACGAAATAAGTACAGGCGAAAGAGGCAAATATTAGACATGAGTTGGGTTTTTTCACTTTAAAATGTTCCTTTGAGGTAGTTTTTTTTTTGTAAATTGGATCTCAACGGAGCCATAAGTTTCTTAACAGTTTTCAAATCAATATCTTCCTCGGAACTTCTATAGTCTGGCTTCCAGACGTTAAAGTTTTTGGTTGCCTTGCTTTGAGCTCTTTATCCTTGTTAAATCTTTGTCTAGTCAAAGTATTATCGTTCGGTACTCTAAGGTTAGGCTGAAAACCCTTGCCCTTCTTTCCTGCAATCGCCATTATGCCCCTTTTCT